>NW_026555331.1:154444313-154691813 GCF_014898055.3 Talpa occidentalis
ACCATCACCACCATCACCACCACCATCACCACCATCACCACCATCACCATCACCATCACCACCACCACCATCACCACCATCACCATCACCACCATCACCACCATCACCACCACCATCACCACCATCACCATCACCATCACCACCATCACCACCACTACCATCACCATCACCTCACCACCATCACCATCACCACCACTACCATCACCACCATCACCATCACCACCACCATCACCACCATCACCACCATCACCACCATCACCACCATCACCATCACCACCATCACCATCACCACCATCACCACCATCACCATCACCATCACCACCATCACCATCACCACCATCACCATCACCACCACCATCACCACCATCACCACCACCATCACCACCATCACCATCACCACCACCACCACCACCACCACCATCACCACCATCACCATCACCACCACCATCACCACCACCATCACCACCATCACCACCACCATCACCACCATCACCATCACCACCACCACCACCACCATCACCACCATCACCATCACCATCACCATCACCACCATCACCATCACCATCACCACCACCACCATCACCACCATCACCATCACCACCATCACCACCATCACCATCACCATCACCACCATCACCATCACCATCACCACCACCACCATCACCACCATCACCATCACCACCATCACCACCATCACCACCACCATCACCACCATCACCACCTCACCATCACCATCACCATCACCACCATCACCACCACTACCATCACCATCACCTCACCACCATCACCATCACCACCACCATCACCACCATCACCACCACTACCATCACCACCATCACCATCACCACCACCATCACCACCATCACCACCATCACCACCATCACCACCACCATCACCACTTGACTTGCCCAAAGCCTCATTTGGACCCTGACACATTTGGACTCGCTGCTGGTTGTGTGAGAGCTGTTGTCACACCTGCCATGTTTCACTTTGTGCTTCAAGTTTTTGGGGGGCTCGGAGCTGAATTGGAGAAATCACCAAATGGCAATTCTCAGGGGCGTGGCCTGGGCGGGGTGGGGGCAGTGTTAAAAGCGCCTCAGGTGACTCCAGAGCGGGTCACAGCAGTTTCACCTGGGGTGGAGGAGATATCTATTCTCGAGAACGTCAGAGCCCAGACCCACCCCAGTCTGCCTCCCACCCAACACGTTTCTCAGCTAGTCTCGTCTTCATGTGGGCGACTGGGAACCAGGTAGTCTCACCTGAGTCTGCCCTCAAACTTCTCTGGAGATATTCTGGGGGTAAACTGCATACGCAGCCTCTGTTTTGGCCATGTGTCAGGCCACGTGGGAGCGCGAACACCCAGAGAGGGCCCCAGGAACGTCAGCCCAGGCTCGCGGGACGGCACTGTGAGAGCCTCTGCACTACAGTGCCTGGCCCGTTCCTGGCGGGAGACTTGGGCAGGAGAGGCCTCTGTCCTGCTGCAGCCCTGAGGAGGACATGGACGTTGCTGTCCCTGGGCTCTGTGTCCTCATCAACATACACACCCAGTGCTCAGACACCTGGAAATCTGAGCCTACTGTCCAGTGCAGGTAAGCACCTGGCGAAGGGAGCTTTTTATGTCACCTGCCTGTGCTCAGAAGTGCATCCAGTTGCCTGGACGCTGGACACAAGTGCTGACCAGCTGCTCAGCGCTGTGTGCTGAGGAGAGGAGACCCCAGAGACAAATGCGACCCTGCCATCCCTGCCCCACCAATAAGGCGCCTCTGTTGAGCAGCAGGCCCTTGCAGCCAGCGCATGCACGTCAGCAGTCGCCTGGACAAGCTTGTTCGGGGCCAGGCCACAGCCTGGGAGAGCGGAGGAGTGACCCCGCAAGCCACAGGTGTGGTGTGTGGGTTTGGGCATCTGCTGGGACGGGACTTGGCAGGACTTCCCAGCACCATGCGTTTTGCTGCCAGGCATGCGTCAAGGAGGGACCCATACCTGCCGCCATGCACCCCCCGGTCCCCTCTCCTAACGGACGAGCGGGAGGGAGAGCTGCAGGGCATGAGGAAGGTAGCTGCACGTCCTCATGGGACACGGGAGTCCCAGTGCCTGAGGGGTGCTTGACCCATAGGGAGTGGGTTGGTCAAGTATGTGGGTAGGTAGACAGATGGATGATTGGACAGATGGGTGGGTGGGTGGGTGAGTGGGTGGAGGGAGGGAGGGAGGGATGGATGGATGGACAGATGGGCAGGTTGATGGACAGATGGGGGGATGGATGGACTGATGGACAGATGGGGGGATGAGTGGATGGATGGATGGATGGATGGATGGATGGATGGATGGATGGATGGACAGACGGATGGGCAGATTGATGGACAAATGGGGGGATGGATGGAGGGATGAGTGGATGGATGGATGGACAGGTGGATGGACAGGTGGATAGACAGATGTGGGGATGGGTGGCTGGCTGGCTGGACATGATGTACACATGGTGGCCAGATGGGCGGGGGCTGAAAACATGGAAATCGAGGCATAAACAAGAGGCAGCGTGAGGTTTGCCCCCACCTCTCCCCGTCCACAGATTCCTCCCCCTCCACAGGCCTGGAGGTGACACCCCCTTGCTTCTCCCTCCGGCCCCCCACAGTTGCCTCTGCATTGGCAGCCGTGAGATGGAAGATCTTTCCTTCTCTCAGGTGAGCTGACGGAAGCTCGCATCATCGTCCCCTGTCACGGTCACGGTCTTGTGCGTGGCGCAGGGCACACGGCCCGCGGGCACATCCGCGTGATCCCTCAGCCATGGGGGGCCGCTCAGGTGTGGCCACGCAGTTCGTCACGTCTGGTATCGCTTCAGCTTCCTAAGCAAAGACGCTTCCTATTTAAGAGCATCAAGTAGAGACATTTTTCTCTCCAAGCGTTTTCCTTGCTCCAGCCGGATCCCTGGAGCCGCGGCGGCGGGAGAGGACCAGAGCAGCTTGCGGGTCCTGTGCCCCAGATCAGCAGCCTTTACCCCCGTGCTTGTCGCACGCGGCCGCCAGGACCCAGGCCAGGATCCGGGAAGCCTAGCGGCAACAGGCGCAGTAATTCCTGTGAGGCGAGATGACACCCCGTTAATATTTTATGCCAAACAAATGGGCTAATAAAAAATTCATTTGCTGCTCCCCAGGAAAAGCCACCGGCTCTGGATTTGAAGGCGCCTTTGCTGGGAGGTCACGGAAACGCGGTGTCTTTGTTCCCCAGCCCCTCCTGCCTGCCATGACCCCCTTCTGGTGCTGGGGGGCTCCTCTGTCCCCCCTCCGTATGGCGGTGCCCGCCTGCTGTGCGCCAGCCCTGACCGGCCCTCGGCCCGCGGGCGCGTGTGAGCAGACGAGCGCTCGGGAGTAGAGAGACCGTCCCTCCCGGGCCCGGCCTGCGCTGTGGCGTCCCGTGTTCTTTTCCAAACGCGACGTGTGCAGTTTCCAGACCCAGTCGATACTGGCCCCTGGGACTGCCACTGGCTTCAGCGCCTCACTGCACCCCGATTCTCTCAAACTTGGCCCCGTCTCGTCTTTAGGGGCTTCTGCTTCTGCTCCTGCCATCTCTGCTCCATCGCCCTCGTCCACCGGCTCTGCCCGAGCTCCCTGCCTGCCCGGATTGCTGGGCAGGGACAGGCAGGGGACGAGGGGACTGGCCTCCACCGGTGCCCGCGCCACACCCCAGCCCCCTTAGCTCATGGTCTCAAACCTGAGCATCAGTGGAAGCCCCTGGGCACCCCGTTTAGCCAGACCGCTGGGCCTCACCCCCAGGCTGCAAGACAGCGGGCGGGCAGGCCCAGGAAGCTGACCCCCGCGCTGCGGGCTGACCCGGAGATGAGGACCGTGGCCTGGACGCCAGCGCTGTCTCCACCACCTCCTCCTGCCTGGCAGCGGCGTGGGCCTTGGCTAACGCACCCCAAGAGCCTCGCAGAGTCACGCCGGCCGGCAGCTGGTCCGGGCAGGAGGCTTCACAGGGGCCGTGCAAGGGGCAGCAGCACGGGCGCTGACCTGCAGCCTCGGCACCGTCACCTGCAGGGACCGGGTGAGGGGAGCCGGCCCGGCTCCGGGCACCGGGGTCGCCACTTCTGCCCGGCACCAGTCAAGGTGCTCTCAGGTCCGTCTGATGCTTGTTCCTCTGAGCCACCTCTCTTTTTCTTTCGAAAGGTGTTTTGGGTTTGGCAATCACATATCTAAGTGGTTTTTCATCATTTAACTCACCCAGAGAGCTCAGGTGACCCTCCGCGTGCACCGCCTCCGTCCGCCCTGCCTGTCCCGCTCCCCAGCCTCAGCTCCGCAGGGCCCGGGGCCTGCTTGTCCCAACTGGCTGAGCCCGCAGGACGGTCTGCGCCGAGCCCGCAGCGCCAGCGCCTCTCCCTGCTGCCGTCCCGGGGGTCGCTGCATCCAGGTTCGTTCTGTGTCGCCACAGTCCGGCTTCAGCAAGGAGACTTCACTGTCAGCCACTTAAATGGGAAAACTTTAACTTATTCTCAACAACCTTCTTCAAGTGACGTGTGCATTACGGAAATAGCCGCTTGCGCCCCCCCCCACCCCACCCCCGCGCCTGCAGCCCCCTCTGTGAGCATTTCCATCCGTTTCCCTTTGATTCTTTGCAGACACGCAGACGCGCTTCTCCGGCTCATCTGTTACGAGTAATGAGCCGGTTCCCAGCAGCGTCCCCTGCGCTCGTCTCCCTCTCGCCGCGGCTTGGGGCGGACACTTTTATTGACTATTACATTTTCATACGAGCTATTCTTAGGTAATGGGGTCCTAAGGCTCCGCTCCCCGACACACCCGTTGGCGGTGACGTCAGGGAGACGTCTGCAGCCGCGTGACGTCATTGGCAGCGTGGTGTGGAAACCCTCTCGGGCCGTTACCTGGAAACCCTCTCAGCTGCTTGCAGCCTCTGCCACGTGGGAACCGTGGGGCTGTGTCCGCGACGCCCCTGGCAGAAAAGCAGCTGCGGGCCTTTCCGCCGGGACGCGATGTGCTCCCTCAACACACGCTAAATATTTACCGTGCGAGACGCGCTCCCGGGCCTGCGTCGGGCCGAGCAGGCGCGGCGGAAACGGGGTAATTCAGTCCTTCCCGGCAGGATTTTTATTTTGAGAAGTTTGCCCACATTTTTCTCCATTTCTCTGAATCAACTCGCTGCAGCTTGTGTTTCTTTCCACCCCCTTCATGGCGCCTCTTTCTTCTCATGGTGTCTCTCACGCCAGCCTTCTCCCTCCCCCCGGGCACCGCCTGTGTATCTTTTGGGGTCCCCCAGGGGGAGCCCCATGCCTGGCACCGGCCACCGACGCGGGGCTGCCTGGACGCTGGCCCTTCTCGGGGGCCTCTGGGCCTCTCACGGGCACCGCCGCGGGGCTGAGCGGGGTCCCCCGCCTTCTCTAGAAGGTCTTTCTCCTAAAAATGATCCAGCTCTGCCGCCCCCCTACCCCCCCGTGGTGAGGACCCTTCAGACCAGCACCAAACCCTCCAAAGCCAAAGGCCCGTGTTCCGCCCTCCCGGGCCGGCTCCCCACAGAGGCTGGCACCCCGCTGCCTCCTCCCGGCCGCGCTGTCCTGGCGCTGGCTCGACCTGTTCCAGATCATGACGCGCACTCGGCGCTGGGCCTGGCCAGGAAGCCGTCCTGGGCCGGGCGTGTGGCCGGGGGGCGAGGTCACCTCCCCGGGACCGTGAGCCGAGGCCCCGCCGCGGGCAGCTCAGGTGAAAGGCCCGGGGCGCATCTGCTGGAAGGCGGCAGCGGCGGGGCCGGAGATGCCCACACGGGGGCTCCAGACAGGGCGGCACCGCACGGGCCTCAGAGCGGCTCGGCCTGGGACTTTTGATGCTTCCACTGTTCTTGTAACTGGCGCTTGTTTTGCTCCTTACGTAACCTCGGTGCAGAGGCCCCCTCGCGAGGTGTGCCTGACACATGTTTGATTTTACAAAGGTGTGAAAGCGTCACAGTCCCCTGGAACCGCCCTTCAGTTCGGGGTGGGGCCGCCGAGCATGTTGGGCTGCTCTCCCGTGGTGGGGGCTGGGCGCCGGCCCCAGGCACCCCCAGGTCACTAGAGCACACCGCGGCGTGAGCGTCTGAACGGACCCCACGTCCAGAAACCCCAGTGCGCGCCCAGCCCACGTCTGCGAGCGGCCAGCCCCTGCCTGCAGGGACACAGCACCTGAGCAGCCAGGGTGCTCGTTGGCAGGAGAGCTGGGCAGACCCGGGGGGCCTTTCAGGCCTGATCGAAATCAATGTCTTTGTGCCTACAATTATCCCGGGAGTGGATCGAATTCCACCGTTGTAAGTGCGCCTCCAGCCCCCAGGCCCGAAGCAGACGGCAAGGCGAGATCCCCAGGGAGTGTTCCAGAAGGATGGGCTGCCTTTCACACTGGCGCTGGGAGAGGCTGGAGGAGAGAACCTTTCAGCCAACACACAGATCAGGCCCCGGGAGGGCGGGCAGGCTGGCTGAGCAGACGCGGGGACACGGCAGCCCTGCCTCAGCATCCACAGAAACCGAGAAGGCTGAAAAATCACAAAAGTTGGGTGGTGCCTGTGCACCCTCCTCCCCGCCCAGGTCTTTGGTAACTTCCAGAGACTTCTGCGGCGGCCCTGGGCACGGCCCTGCCCATGGGGGCAGGTGGCAAGTCCCGCTTCCCCCGGGCTCCCAACTGAGGCCAGGTGGCTGGAAACTGTTACGGTGGGCCTGAGAAGCAGGAGACGCAGGGTTCTGGCCTGGCTCGTGGGGACTCACTTCCGAGTGCTGGGGGGCTCTCTGTTGGGCGCTATTAAGAAATGCACCCCAGCTTGCTAGGAGCTGTCTAGGGACTGCCTTGGCCTCTGGGGGCAGAGGGGCTGGTCAGGCCATGGACAGCCGTGGTGGGCAGCAGGTCTCCTTACAGAGACAGGCTGGGGCAGTGCCTCTGCCGGGAGCCTGCTCGGCGTCCTGAGGGAGGCTCTTCCTGATGCTCCCCCCTCCCTTTGTGCATCTTCCTGCTACAAGCCCAGTTTGGGGAGATGTGGGTGGCTGGGCTATTACCAGGGGCCCAGCATCCCTGTGCTAAACACAGAGGGCCCCACACCCTGCTGGCCCCAGGCTCAGACAAAGCAGACCCGTGGCATCTGGAATCTCAAAGCCAGTCAGCCTGATGCCCAGAGCTTAGACCCACGTTCCCCAGCGCACTCGAGATGTCCCTGGGGAGCTTGTCCCTACAGAGGGGGGACAGGGGGATGGAGCCAGCCTCCAGCCCCACCTCCTGCTCTTGCTCTGTCCACCTCTCTTGTGACCTCCCGGCTACTTTGAGTAACGTGAAGGGGTGCATAGACCCGGCTAGAAAGCCAACCAGCAGGACAGCCCACTGCAGCCCAGCTTACGAGCCCCGGGAGCAGCACCCCTACCCCAGGGCAGACAGGGAGTCCGTATGAACCCCAGCCCAGGGTGCACAGGGCGGCTAACTCTGGGCCACATGACTTCCCTCAGCTGAGGGAGCAGCCCAGAAGGGCCGTGCTCCTGGGCAGCTCTGGCGTGGTGCGCCTCCCCCAATATCGCTGTCAGGGCCCGGGCTGTGCCCGCGGAGGCGCGGCTCTCAGCCCCTAACACTGCGCTTGGCGTCCTCAGGGAGTACTACATCACCATGGTGAAGTGGGCCACCAGCACCAAGATCGCCGTGAACTGGCTGAGCCGCGCGCAGAACGTGTCCATCCTCACCCTCTGCGACGCCACCACTGGGGTCTGCACGAAGGTAGGAGCGGGGCAGTTGGGGAGGGACTGGTTGGACAGGGCTGGCTGGGCCTGGTGGCTCCCTGGTCAGGTCCCTGCCCGGTGCTGGGCTCTGCTCCAGTGCCACCTGCTGGGGGGACTGGGTGCTGCGGCCAAGCTCTCGGGCCTCCTCCATGGGCCGCTCCTGCCGGCAGCGGAGCTCACCCAGGGCTGCTCCCTGATCCTCGACCATCCGCTTCACAGACCAGCTCTCTCCGCATCTCCTGAGTGGTGCTCAGAGGTGAGGGGCTGGCCTGTAGCCGCAGGACGCGGTGGAGCCAGCCCTACGCTGATTTGCCCCATCTCACGGCGCTGCCCTCCACCTGTCTCAGAGGTCTCCAGCAAGCCCAGGAGTGCTCCCAGAGCCCCCTAACACACCGTGCCAGTCAGAGAGGCTCAAGTAGGGAGACGCTAAGCACGGGGAGCACAGGGAGCAAAGGAGAGATGAGACCTAGGACAGGCGGGAGCAAGGAAGGAGCCCCAGGTGCGGGCCGCCCCACCCCGGGGGCTGCAGGTATCTCCAGGCCTCAGAGGCAGACTTGCTAGTGTTGAGGGGGACCCAGTTAAAATCAATTAATAAATGCAGGGAGTTCTTTCAGCAGCTTCCTGGACCGCGAATCCCAATTTCCCTGCTGAGGCAGAAAGGGCGGCCACTGGCTGTGTCGTGACTAGGGACGCTCTGAGCCTGCTGTCTTCAGTGGGTTTGGAAGCATCCTTGTTTTTAAATACAGTTTAGAGCAAGTTGGGCTTGATTTCCAGGAAGGATGAGTGGACACCCAGCTAGGAACCTGGGAATTCCCCCTAGCCTCGGTCCCCCATCCCTGCCCACATGCGAAGGCAGCCTGCCTCCCTGGGTCCGGCAGCGCTGTCAGCACCGTGGACAGCGCCGCCAGCAGCGCCCTCGGTCAGCACCAGGGACAGCGCCACCCGCGGAGCCCCCTGTCAGCACCAGGGACAGCGCCACCCGCGGAGCCCCCCTGTCAGCACCAGGGACAGCGCCACCCGCGGAGCCCCCCGGTCAGCACCAGGGACAGCGCCGCCGGGGCCAACGCGCGCGAGCGGTGACTCTGGCTCGTGTCTCCCCCTGCGCACCTACCGCCTCCCGTGTGTCCAGTCCTTTCAGTGTTTTGTTCTACCAGACTGTGTTCACAACTGTGAACTGGAAATTTGGCACAAATCCACACACACGTGCCCTCACGGTCACAAATCCCTAAAACAAGGATGCCCCTGAGCTTGCCCTTGTGTGGCCAGCGGTCACCCCCGGTGGGCGTGTGTCTCAATAGGTCAGACACAAAGTCTATCAGACATCAAGGCAAGGACTGGACCCCAGAGCAGTCTGGTTTTCATCCACAGGTTTAGATTTTTTGGTTTCCTAAGTTATCTTGACCTAAAGAAATTTCCGTGGCTTCTGCGAGCAGAGAGGGGCAAACGCCGGGGCGTCATCCATCCTGATGTCTGGAGAGCGCACGTTGGAGACACGGAGACTTCTCCCTTGTGTGACTCTTTCTCCGGCGCCGCGGCCGTCCCTGGGATGGAAGGGCTGGGTCAGCCTCAGGCGGCAGCTCCTGGCGGCCGCTTCCAGGGCAGGCGGCTTCTGTCGGACTCGCCGTCACCCGCAGGTGACTTGGCCCTCGCCTGGCGGCAGGGCGGCGGGTCCCTGGAGCTTAACAACGTGTTCGCACTCCCTGTCATGTACCCGTCTCTGTTGGCGCGGAGATGACACCTCCGCTCGGCGCTCAGCCGGGACGGCAACCCCTGGGCGGCCCCAGCGCTGTCTGTGTTTATGCAGCCACCGTGCAAGGGAATCAAATTGTTTCTGCGCTGCTGGTCGCAGACACACACACACACACAGAATCCTTTTTCTGACGCTCTTATTTCATTTCAGAAACACGAGGACGAAAGCGAAGCCTGGCTGCACCGACAGGTAACGCTCCCACGCGGCCCCTCGTCCTTTGCCTGGCCACAGAGGCCCCGCAGCCACGGTCAAGGAGCCCTGGCGGGGGTCCTCGCTGCAGTCGCGCGGGAAGCCCCACACCGACCGTGGCGCGGGTGGTCCTGGTGGCGCTGCCTGGCCCGGCCCGGCCCTGCTCCCCTCCTCGGCGGCACGCGGGCACGCAGCTCCCGGGAGGAAGGCTGCTCTCGAGCGCGAGTGTCATCTGGGGAGACGCCTTAGTTAGATGACAGCCTTTGGGGAATTACGACGACGCCGAAAGCTGCCTCAGCAGAGCCTCCTGTGCAGAGAGCCCTGGGCTGTGCCCGCAGCTCTGGCAAAGGCCGTCGCGCTGGGGGTCGGCTCCACGGGGCCAGCTCCAGGGGCCCCAGGGCCCCCCACCCCAACCCACATGAAGAAAGGCGCTGAAACAGAGCCCGGGAGCTTGCGAGGCTAGCGGAGACCGGCGGGGCTGCAGGGACTCACTCTCTGACCGAAAGAAAAATGAGGCTCACGTACAAAAGGCAGGCCCAGGCGGTGGCGTTTTCTCTCTTCTGTTCTTTTGTCTCTTTCCACACCTGGCATTAGAAAGAGCAGGTGGGCACGGGGGGAAGCCGCTTTCTTCTCCCTCCTGACGGATGGAAAGTCTGAGATTCTGTGGGAAAGTCAGACCAGGGTTAGTCCAGCATTCTGGCGGGGAGGGCACAGGTGCACTTCTCCTCAACGTGGAAGATTCTGTTTCTGGAAAACACCTGAAGTGTCAACAGTAGCCCTGCAAGAACATTCTGGAGCCTCTGACTGCTGGCTGCCGCCTGTCCGGCACTGCTCGGTTAGCCGCGGGATGGAGACCCCTTAAATGGACACCTCTGCCTCTAAATATGCCCCCTTCCTGCTCTTTGCTGGTTTTATCCAAAACAAGAGCCACCGACCTTGGCCGCTTGGGTTTTCCTGTGTCCAAGTTAGGGCGCCCGTCTGTGCCCAGAACATGGCAGGAGTGGGCGTGTGCTTGGAACCCCAAACATTGCCTGGAGAGTCGTGCGGGGGTCACGCTGACCAACAAAATAAGCACAGAACCCTGAAGTGACTTGTGACCTTCCTCTCACTTCAGCTGTGAGATCGCAGCGAAAGGCCCAGGAGAAAAGCGCCTTTGTGGGCCCTGGTGTAGGTCTGTGCAGCGGGGCCTGTGGGCTGGGGCAGGCACCCATGGGCGTGTGGGCCTCAGAGGTGGCTCGGCCGCTTCCCCTGAGTGACGTCCCGGAGCTCCCCACCCTTCATGGCTGAGCAATATTCTAGGGTGCAGAGACCGCATCTCACTCGTGAGCCAGGGAGACTGCTGGGCTCTGGCCTGTGGTGCTGCCAAGAGCGCCAGGCAAATTCCGTGCACGTGAAATATCTAGAATACACAGTGAAAGAAGCAGAGGCAATTTGGTGGCTGCAGGAGCTGGGGGTGGCAGGAGTAGAGGGAGTAGCAGCTTGGTGGACACAGGCTGTTATGTTGGGTGATGCAGAGGGTTAGGAACTCGCTAGAGATGGCGCTGGCACGGCCTTGCTGATGCACTGGACGCCCCTGAATTGCGCCTCTGGTTCAGATGTCTTATTTTAGGCCCATAGACACGTGGCGGAATGTTCAGCGTCTCTTCTAATAAGAGAGTTGAGGTCACACCGCAGTGAGGCGTGCGCACCTTGAGGAGACCCCAACAGCCAGTGCAGGGGGGAGGCGGGGAGAGCAGAGCCCGTCCCACAGGCGGCGGGAACATGAGCCAGCGCAGCTGAGACGAGAGCCATCTGGGTGGGCCTTAAAGCACTGAAAACCGAACAGCGTGTGACCCAGCAGCCCCTCCTGGGGGCTCCGAGACGTGAGACCCTCAAGGCTCCCGCCGCAGCCGCACACGGGGCCCGAGGACTGAGGGGGGACTGGACGCACCGCGACGCGGCTCAGCCCCAGGAGACCCCGCTGCGGCCCCGTGGGGGAGCCCGAGCAAGGGGGGCAGCGGCCCCGCCAGGAGGACAGACGGTGCCGGACCCTCGCCAGCAGAAACGCCAAGTGATGTTTCCGAGGTCAAGAGGGAGGACGGGGCCGGGTGTCACCCTCTGGGAGCAGGACCAGGTCTGAGCCGCGCCCACACTCCCGCGGCGGCCTCGGCCTCCCCGGGCCACGTCCCACGCTTCGCCTCTTCGTCGGAGCCAAACCACTCTGAGGAGCCAACCAGCGCTGCGAGGCTCGCCTGCAGCTGCACGGACCCGGGTCAGCCAGAGCCGCTCAGAGGCGGGACGTGCAGAAAGGGGCCTGAGGGGCCTGAGGGCGCGGGGGCGTGACCCCCAGACCGGATGCCCAGCCTGTGGGGGCAGGCGGGAGCGGGGGCTCGGCCTCACCCCCAGGGCGGAAGGGGGCCTGGCGCCCCGACAGGGGCACTTTCCAAGTCACAACAGCCGTGTCCTGGACCCGGGGCTTCAGTCGTGGGGTTTACATTCCGGGCCGGGGAGCCGCACAAGACGGGGTTCCCGGGCCCTGGAGACGTGGTCGCAAAGACTCACAGCGTCCGAAGACTCTCGCTGGGAAGACCCGCTCCCGGCGGGCCCTCCGCGGGGACCCAGCACCCGCACGGCCGTCTCCTCACCCAGGGGCACAGCGCTGCCCCCCGCCCCGGCTCCACGCCGGGTCTCCCGCCAGACCTCTGCGCTGTCGCTAAAGCGCACCTGCTTCGGGCGAGGCCGCGTCTCGGGGAGCAGCAGAGGCGGGCCCACCCCCCCCACACACACCCCACCCCCCCACACACACCCCACCCCGCGGGGCCCCCAGACCAGCGTGGAGATGGCACCGACGCAGCTGAAGCCTTCGCCGTGTGGAAACGACGCTTCTGGCCAGGATGAATTATTTATTCCGTTTCTCGGGCGTTGCTCTCTCGCTGCCGGAGCGCAAACATGTCCCCAGGACACGGGCCGCGCCGAGGAGTCCGGCCCGCGCTCGCCAAACAGAAATGCATTTTAAAAGCCGAATTTACCGCCGCTCTTTGCATTTCCCTACTTTTAAATCCCACGCTCCGGGGTCTAAATAGAAAGATAAATATTTGCAGATTAAAGCTTTCATTTTATTGCAAATATTCATGAAGATTAAATGTCATTTTAATCACGTGCTGGTGTAATCTCTGGGCGCGTCTTATTTGCATGTTTCCGCGCCCCGTGGGCGCTGAGCCGCCCCCGCCAGCCGGGGTGCATTGACCGAGGGGTCCCCTCCCCGCATCCGCACGAGCCCCTCGAATCAGAAAATGGCTGTCGCCGCCGGCTGCTCGTCCTTCGCGGATGGAAACTCTCAAACGGGAGCCTGAAGCCTCGAAGCTGCGGCGCGAACTCCCTGCTCGCCCGTCAAGGCCGCGGCGGGCAGGGGCGGCAGCGGGGCCGGGTAGGGGCGCCCGGCACGCGGGGGCTCGGGGCTGGCTTGGCGTCTCCCCGGCAGCCCCCCTCACGCCCCCGGCCTGTCTGCCTCCTCCCCGCTCCCTCCCAGTGAATTTGCCGGCTTGTCCGCGTGTTGCTTGTGTTCGGCGGCGGGGGCGTGTTTGTCCCGGGGAAGCTCAGCGCCCGCCTCGGTGCCCCCACTCGCCCCCGCACCCCACTGTCCGGAGCTCCCGCCGGGCCCTGGCAGGCTCCTGTGGCAGGCGCCGCGCCGGGCGAGCAGGGGCTGCTGTGAGCCGCGCCACGCGGCCCTCGGGGGATCCAGCCGCCGCCCTCCCGGGCCGGGGACTGTTTCCAGGGACTGAGCCGCAGCCGCAGAGCAGCCCGAGCCGCGCCGGCGTGGGCTGCTGGGGGGGGAGGGGCTGTGGCAGCACATGGGGGCCGTGCCCCCTGTCTGCAGGGCCCTGGCCGGACTCTCCGGCCCCGGGTGGGCTGTGTTAAAGCGGACAGGAGGCCGGGCTGACAGGACAGGCCACGTGGGGCTGTGGCCACTCAGAATCGTGTTCCCGGGCCGTGCGCGGACGGGAGGCCCCGCCGGGCCGGGCGGCTTCTCGCCGTGCCCCCTCAGGCGCCCCCAGCCCCACCGGCCCCTTCTGCGCGGAGCTGGCCAAGGCCGGGAAGGAAAGGCCCCCCGCACCGGTCGCTGCTGCCCCGGGAGAAATCGCCCCAGGTGCCCGCAGCGCCCTGTCCTGCCCGGCGCCCCGCGGCAAGCGCGGCTCTTCGCGGCTCTTCGGGGCTCAAAAGCCGCCTCTCGCCCCCAGAATGAGGAGCCCGTGTTCTCCAAGGACGGCCGCAAGTTCTTCTTCGTCAGGGCCATCCCGCAGGGCGGGCAGGGGAAGTTCTACCACATCACCGTGTCCTCGTCCCAGGTGAGCCGGGCGGCTGGGGGCGCGCGGGGCGGGCGGGACGGGGCCTGCAGCCCGGGGGGGAGGGGCAGGCCCGTGCCAGGGCCGGCCCTTGGCGACCGTCAGAAGCCGTGGGTCAGAGCCGGTGGGGCCGCGGCCGGGGCCAGCCCGCCTGGAGGTGTCTGCGGGCTCCCTCCGGGTGGGGGCTCCGGGCACCCCGGCCCCTCCTCCTCCTCCTGAGCGCCAAACCCCCCTTGGTGGGCCCCGGCGGGCGCGGTCCCTGCCGAGTGCCCGGAGGGGCTGTGGGGAGCTCGGCGCCCGCGCAGAACTGTTCTCATTCGGTGCCTGCGCTGACCGCGTGGCCCCCGCGCTGACCGCGTCCTTCTGCGGCTGCAGCCCAACAACAGCAACGACAACATCCAGTCCATCACCTCCGGGGACTGGGACGTGACCAGGATCCTGTCCTACGACGAGAAGCGGAACACGATGTGAGTGTGGGGCCCCCGGTCGGCCCCGGGCGCCTGCGGCCACACTGGGCACAGCACGGAGGGCCCCCCCCGGAACCCTGCCTTCCCGCCAGGCACCTTCCCTTCCTCGTGAACTAGGGCGGGTGCTGCCCAGCCCATCCATGCACCGTGTTGGGGGACGCGCAGACCTGGGCCAGGGATGGGAGGACCACAGTGGTGAGCGTGGAGCCGACGAGTGAGTGGCCCCCACACCATCTCGTTTACGGGATCAGGGCCCAGCAGCTGCTCACCCCAATCCCATGCCCGGAGCAAGGTCCCAACTCAGGGTTCAGTAACCGGATGATGGGAGATGCCCCCCAAACTTCAGGTCTGACCTGCGCGGAGTGTTCTCAGTCCTTACCCCCAGGAGCACCCCACACCCAGGAGCACCCCACATCAGGGGCACCCCATATCCAGGAGCACCCCACACCCAGGACATCCCACATCCAGGGCACTCCATACCCAGGAGCACCCCACATCCAGGAGTACCCCACATCCAGGAGCACCCCACATCCACGGGCACTCCACACCCAGGAGCACCCCATACCCAGGAGCACTGCACACCCAGGAGCACCCCACACCCAGGGCCCCCCACCACCGTCCCTGCTCCTGACAGAGCCCTGGGCTCAGGGCGGAGGCTGGTGGGGATGAGTCCGTGCTGGCCAGTCCCCCTGCTGGCCCCTGGGCCCGGGTCCCTGCAGAGAGGTGTCTGCAGGGGAGGAGCCTGGTGTGGGGCGCCTGGGCCGACTAACCCTGGGCACCCTGCTCTCTTTGCAGCTACTTCCTCAGCACGGAGGACCTGCCCAGGAGACGCCAGCTGTACAGGTGCGCCCCCCACAACACCTGCCAGGGCACCCCACCAATGCCCCCAGTGGCCGTCGGGGAGCTGCAAAGAACCTCCGGCCACAGGCGGCAGCTCAGCCTGGGGAGACGTCCCGGAAGCACCGGGGCCCAGACACGGAGCTTCATGTACTGTCCTGCTTCTGTCACACCTCATCCCTCTTACTCCCTGCGGGGCGGGGGACACTTGACCCCCCTTTAACTGTGGGCTCGCAGGGCCCTTGTGCCCAGGCTCTCCGTGGGGGGACATCTGGCTCAGGGAGAGGCCGGGGACGGGGGACCCCCCCCTCCAGGGCCCAGGGCCTCTGCCAGTGTGCCCACCCCAGGCAAGGCCCGGCCCCCAGAGGCAGAGGCGGGCGGGGGGCCCTGCGTCCTGGAGCAGGTGGGGGTGTGATGCCCGCTCTGTCCTCTGTTTACCTGCCCCAGTCCCTGTCCTCGCCGGGGCTTCTGGGTGCAAAGTGGGGTTAGTCCCGATTTCACCAGTGCACCCCGATGCCGCTCTCCAGGAGGGGGCTGGGGAGAGAGGGGGAGTGGCCAGTTGCTGCCCGCCCCCTCGAGGATCAGGGCCCCAACTCCTCTGTCTCGCATGACACCTGCCAGCCCACGACACGACCTTGTGACGTCACCACTGGGGAAAACTAGGTCTTGGGCCCGAGGCCAGGACAGTGGGGCAGCCGGGGAAGCCCCTGTCTCCCTGCCGGCCATAGGAGAGCGTGTCGGCCGGCCAGTGGGGTCCTCTCAGAGGGGAGCGCTTGCTGGACAAACCGTGTGCTCACTCGTCATCGTCACTGGTGTCCCCCGGGCGGCTGAGATCTGCCCTGCCGCCAGGTTAATGGAGGTGGCCGAGGGAGTGGCCTGCCGGGGCCTCTGCCCCGAGCTCCTGCAGGGCCCCGGGGCCCGCACACCGGGCCTGGCACGCTGGCTGCGTGGAGGAGCCGGCCCCCCACAGGGTGCCCAGGAAGCAGCTCCTGAGCTTTTCCACTCCAGAGGCCATGGCGGGGCGGGGAGGTGGGCGTGGCCAGGCTGGGCCGGACCCCTGCTCCTGCCCCTCGGGGGCACCTTGTTCTCAGGGGACAGCGGCTTGGGAGCATCCTCAGCTCCACTCCGCCCTCCTCCCCGAGCCCCCACCTTGTCACGGGCCAGTAGAGGCCGCCAGGGTCCAGCGCCCCAGCACCGTCTGCAGGGTCCCCTGTGTGAGGAGAGGCCAGGCACGGCGAAGCCCCTGGGGCGGCCGGAAGGAGCTCAGGCCCAACACAGCCTGGCCCGCCCCGGAGGGCGCAGGGAGGGCCGGGCACCGGGCAGAGCTGGTCAGCTGGGTGCTGGCGGGTGGGCGGCGCTCACCCACGTCTCTCCCCAGCGCCAGCACGGTGGGCAGCTTCAACCGGCAGTGCCTGTCCTGCGACCTGGTGGACAACTGCACCTACTTCAGCGCCGCCTTCAGCCCCAGTGCCGACTTCTTCCTGCTGAGCTGCCAGGGTGAGTCCGCCCCGGCGGTGCTGGGGGGTGCCAGGGACGTGCTGGGTCTGGGTCCGGGCCGCTGACGGGCCCTCGCGGGCAGGGGAGGCTTGGGGGCCCCTCTGGAGGGTGTGGGCAGCTCGGGGCTTCCCGCCTGCGCCCCAGGTTCAGCTACCCTTGGCATTATGAGGTAGAACAGCCCTGGGAGCCGGGGAGCCTCCCACCCCGGGGCCCTGCCAGCTGCAGGGGCCACAGGACGCTCTGGTCCGGGAAGGGAAATCCGAATGCGCCCCGGACGGAACCGTCCCGCTGATGGCGGGGAGCTGAGGTGGCTCTGTCCGGACACGGTTCATGGTCACGGGATTCAGGGCCTGGCAGAGGAGGCCGTGCAGGGCCGCGCCGCGGCCTCCTGGGCATCATGGAGCAGCAGGAGACCCGGGGCCGCCCCTATGGGGCCGTCACGACCGCTTCTCGGAGTCTGTCTGACAGGACCCGGCCCCTCCGGCCGGCGACAGCGGCGGGTGGCGTGTCATGGCCGCGGTGGCGGCGGCCTGGGCGGGCTGCGCGTCTGCGTGACCCTGGGTGTCCGGGCGCCACCCTGTGCCGCCGCCCCTCGGGGACCCGCCGTCCGCCCTCAGCCCCGAGACGCGCTCGGCCTCGAGTCCGAGTCTGCTCTGACTTTCTAGCCCTGGGCCTGTGGCTTCCCAGGGTCACCCGTGGTGTTTACGTCTTTACAATCCCTGGTTGAATCTGTGGGCGGCGCACGAGCGCGTAACGTGCAGCCCTGCTCGGGGACTTGGCGCCCGTCCTCTTTAAAAACAGCGGCGAAGCGAGGGGGAGGTTCGGGGCGACGCGGCGTCCGCCTGGCCCGAGCTGGTCTCTGGGCGGACATGGGGCTCGGGCGGCCCCAGGGCTGAGGGCTGCGGCCAGCCTCACGCGGGGCACCCGCAGGACACGCCTGCCGGCCTGGGGGCGGGGAGGGTCGGAGGGGCGTCTTCTCCGTTCTCGTCTGACTTCGGCGTCCGCCCAGCACCAGGCGCCTCAGCTCCAGCCGCAGCGGCCGCGGCAGCCGGGCCCGGGAGGGGCTGCCGACCCGCCCCTGTCGCCGGCAGCCCCGGACCTACGGGACACTTGTCCCCAAGGCCGGCCGCGAAGGCCGCGTGGAGAGACGCAGACACGCAGCGTTGACACCACGCGCGCCCCGGGCGGGCACTCGGGCGGGGCCGCGCTTCGAGGGCAGCAGCGGCGTGACGGGGCAGGCGAGAAATCAGGAACGATGAGCAGAAAAACCAATGAACCTGCGAGCCTTGCTGGATAAACAGGAACGGAACGCTCCGTCACGCGGCGCCGGCGGACTCTCCAGAAGCGACAGTGCTTGTGCAAAGTGAGAGACTGATCCTAGGCGGTTGCAGTGGGCTCCGGGAAGCAGAGCCTGCTGGCGGGAGGCGGGGGTGGGCGGGAGGGGGCTCGGGCCGGCTCGGCGGCTCCCGGTGCCGGGACAGGCAGGGCAGGACGCCCCGGCGCGGGGGAGGCGGCCGCACCCGGACCAGACCGACCCTCACCCCACACACAAGGTCAACTCGAAATGCCTCCGACTGGCCACGCGAGAGCCGGAAGGGCGGCTGGACGGCCTGGGCCTGGCCTCTTGGGGGTGACACCGACGCTCAGACAAGAAAAGAAAAATTAACAAACACCCTGCCCCCGCGGGTGGGATGTGGGCTGGCGCGGCCACTGTGGAAAACAGCCTGGATTCACCTTAAAACACTGAAAGTGGAAATGCCGGGCGACCCCGCTGTGCCCCCCTGGCCTCTGCCCGCGGAGCCTGAGACCATGCCCACCCCCGCACGCCCGGGCGGGCACGGGCCACTGAGGTGTGGCCCCCGAGACGGGGCCTGCCCGCCCACGGGAGGCGCTCAGCCGGGGAGGGAGGAGACGCGGCCTTCCCGGCAGCGGGCGGCGGAGGACCAGGGCGGCCCCGGCGCTTGCAGCGCGGATGTCTGGACAATGGCTCCCAACACCGGCGGACCCCCGTGGACTGGGGGTGCCCAAGGCCCACGGGGCGGGCAGGCAGACGGTCATGGGAAGCCAGGGAAGGTGGTGGGGGAAATACACACATTTTTAAAAAACGGGGAAGAGAAAAAAGTGGAATCAGACCAAACTGAAGCTGGCGCACCCCAGGCCGTGGGCCGGGACCGCTCTGAGGGCTGGGGCTGGGGCTGGGTGCTGGCCAGCGCGCCCTCCGGACCCCGCCCGCACTGCCTCTGGCTGAGTCTGCGCCTCCCTCCGCACGGCTGCTGGGGCGCAGGGGCTCAGCTGGTGAGCGGGGCTTCAGACACCCCTGCTCCTCACTTACAGCTTCCTCACACCGTGCTTCTCCGCCCTCCTCGATTGCCTTAAATCCTTGACCGGCAGAAGCACCCCCGACTGGCAGGAGCACCCCCGGCTGGCAGGGAGCACCCCCTCTCCTCCCATCTGCACCGGCCCCACCCCTGTCCTGCCCGCGCAGCGCTAGGCTGGGTCAGACTCCTGCAGCCTTGGCGGTGCGAGCCATGCTCCTGGGAAGGCTTGAAGGAACTCGGTATATAAACTAGAGTGAAATGTTTCATTAGCATTAAAGTGTTTCACTAGTCCCAGAGGACAGCATTTGCTTTTCGGTTCAATCACAGACAGTAAGACAGACGGGTCAGTTATAAATGAGGAAGGTGGACGTGGACGTTACAGCCGCTGAGGCCGTTTCCGTCCCGCCAAGGAGACACTTCGCGCGGCCCTCGCCGCCCCGTCCCCTCCCTGGGCCCCGAGGGCTTCGCGAGCCTCTTCTGTGGCTTCGTGGCTGGGCCTCTCCCTGCGGGCTCCAGAGCACCCCGGGGCTCCTGGTCCCTGCGCCTGCCGCAGCCTCCGCACAGCGGGAGCCGGGAAGGTGACCGGTGTGTCCGGGAGGCGTGGACACCAACCCGAGCCCGTCCGGAGCTGAGGGCCAGAGCCAGGGAGGGGCCCTTTACCCTGCGCCACTCTGCCCACAGCACCCGGAGGCGCCCGCCCGCCTCTCCCCAGCGCGGGAGGCCTGCTGGGGCATCCGCCGGCCCCTGAGCGCAGCCCGGAGTCGGGCTTTGCTTCGGCCGCTCAGGCCCCGCTCAGGCCCCGCGCCCCGACCCTCCTCCTGCAGATCCCGGGGGACGCGTGTTCCTGGTCAAGCTCACGCTCAACACACAGAGCAGCTTGGCTGAACTATTAGTGCAGTTGACAATTTTCTTTGAAAATCTGACTTCCGGGACTCAATTCCCTCTCCTCCCGCCCTGCCCGCACCCCGGGTTGCTGTGAGCCCCCCCACCGCCCCACCAGCCTCGGCTCCTCCGGCCTCCCCCGGGCTCGGCTCAGCCCTGGCGCCTTTCGCTGGGGTGGGATGGGGAGACGTCTGCTCCCCAGTGCCCGTCGGGGAGAGCTGGAGTGGGGTGCCTGGCCCGGGCAGGTGGGGAGGCTGCCCAGGTGGGCGTCCCCAGCCCCGGAGTCCGCCGAGCGCTGTCTGGAGGGTGCGCCCCACAGGGACGCCTGCCGAGGGCTCCCCGGGCGGCCGGGGCTGGGGTGGGGAAGGAAAGCGTTTGCCTTTGGCTGGTCAGGGACAGGTGGGGGCCGGGCGGGTGCCCCCCGCATCTGCGAGCTCCGGCGCGGGACCCCACGTCCCTCCCCGCTGTGCTCAGCGCACCCCGGCCCGGCCTCTCCCCGGCCCGCGGACCCGCCGTGTGCGCCCTGGCGGGGCCTCGCCACCAGAGGGCGCTGCCGCACCGTGCTGTGTGCCCAGAACTGCCCTGGGGTCCAGGAGTGACCCCAGGGCCGGCGGCTGGTGCCCCTGGAGAGATAAAGAGCCCCAGGATCCCCTGGGCCGCCCTGGGGCCCACGGCCTGGAACGTCCGGCTTGCGAAGTCTTCGAAGGCTGGTACCTGCCAAGCAGGGACTGAGCTCTGGTGGCAAACTTCACCCAGAGGGCGGGAGGGAGCGACGCCTGTGGGGTGCAGTAGCCTGGTAAAGAGGCTTTATGGGACAGGGGGCGGCCAGGGAGGGGCAGCCCAGAGAGGGCGCATCCCAGAGCCTCTGCTGGGCGAGGGCTGCCCGGCGGTGGCCGGGGCAGGCCGGGCTGGGCCGCGCACCTCTGCGCTCCCGGCCGGGAGGAGGCGAACGCGCGCCACTGGCTGGGGCGCAGGAAAGGCAGGGCGCGGCGACGGGGGTGACCAAAGTGCCGCAGGCGCCAGAGGGGAAAGCCGGGTGACTGGACAACTGCGGAGGAGACGAGCCACCGGCCCTTCACCCGGAGGCAGGAGCGACCTCAGGCCCTGGCCGCCCGGTTTACAGTCGGGCATTAGCGCCGCGGCCCGTGCTCAGGATGGACGTTTAGTTTGTGTGAAGCGGCGACAGCAGGACCCGGTGGTGCTGGTGCAATTTCCCCCACTCCACCCACCTCCGACTCGGGGCTCAGCTTCTCCGCTGGCACCCACCCCAGGCCCGAGCCACGCCCCACACCAGCAGCGCGCGGGAGCTGGCGAGGAGAGAGCCCCCAACTAGTGCAGCGTCACTCGCGTGGCCTTCAGGCCTGGTCTGCTCCGCCCGGCTCTCACGCGTGGGGCGGAAAATCTCATCGCGGCTACATCATTGATTTTTATGGAGTGTTTTTGTTTGTTTTTTAAACATTTATTTACTTATGCATGCAAGAGCTGGGGTGCAGGCCAGAGGGGGGGGGTGAGAGGACTCACCAGAGACGGAGTGGGGAGCAGAACAGGCAGACTGACCAAAGACACTGCTGAGGGGAGCAGCGGGGAGACCGGAGAGGTATGCTGTGCCCTGTGGGTTGCTTCCTGGCCAGAGATCGAACCCAGGCCACAGTGGCTGGTATCAGCTTCCTAGTGCTGAGACTAACACCTTGCACCACCAGGGAGGCACCTTTTGTTTGTTTTTTGTTGTCGTTTTAATATTTATTTATTTTGTAGAGCTGGGGTGCAGGCCAGAGGTGCTGGGGTGAGAGGACTCACCAGAGACAGAGTGGGGAGTAAAACAGGAGGATCCACTGAAATCCAGAGCTGAGGGGCTGCGGGGAGACAGGAGGGGTCTGCTGTGCCCTGTGGGTCAGCTCCCTGGCCAGGATCGCACTCAGGCGGCAGCAGTGACAGCCTGAGACTAGCCCCAGCCCCGCCACCCCCGGAGTTCCTACATCATCAGTTTTGCTTGAATTATTCTTAATTGCTCACCGACATGACAAATATCAGCAAGAAATTGGGGGGGATTTTATTTTAACAATAGAAAACCGTGACAGGTTAAGTTCAATGCTAAGCCAGTGTGGGCACATCTGTGGATGACGTGATACACGCCCCACACAGGGGCGCACTCACACCTGGGGCTGTACGCGCCTCCACACTCACCCACACGTGCACACTCGCCTGCATGCACGCCAACATAGAGGCACAGGCACACACTAGCACACAGATGCACAGGAAATGCAAAAGCATGCACATACCCAGGTACACACGCTCACACACACCCACGTGCACACTCAATGTCACATAGCACACACTCAGGTACATATGCACGCACATGCGCATAGTACCTGCATACACACACGTACACAGGCACACACAAGGACACACACCCAAGCACGCACACACACAGTGCTCGTGCACCCCCGTGTCACACACCCAGCTCTCTGCACGTGGGGGCTGGCCACGCGCCCCCACCGGTGGTGAAGCCTCCTGGGACAGTGACCGCCCAGCCCCATCATCTGTTCATCTTTTTCTCATTTCTTTTCCCGTCATTTCCATCCCACAGCAAAGAGAGAAGTCAGCCTCGTCACATTCCCCCAAGATGCGGCCCGCTTGTGAATCTGCTCATGTATTTTAGAAGTGTCTGGCCAGGTCCTTCTTCTACAGGGGCCAGGCCGGGCAGGCCTGTCCCTGCCCCTCGGGTCTGCGGGGCTGGGGTCCAGACGTCCCCACTCCCGGGGCAGCGATACGGCAGCCAGCAGAGAGCGTGGGAGCCGTGGGACAGTCAGAGCCGTCCCGAGGCCCCGCGGGAGGGGCCCGGGTGACTGTGGACTCCTGGGCGGTGGAGCGGGAAGCCGGTTAAAGACCCGCTCGTGTAAACCTCACGGTGTGTGATGGGCCCAGAGCCCTTTCTTCAGAAGGAAATTTACTGGGCTGCCCGATATGGAAATGGCAGCCCTCGGGGCCTCCCGGGAACTCCCTTTGAAAATCTCTGATCCAGTTCTCTTGCCTCGTTTTGCAGATTTAAAAAATGTGGGGCAGAGGGGTGAGGTCGTGAGAAACGTCTACTTGAAGAGAATAAAAGTCAGCTCTGCCCAGCGCCTGAGCGGCAGCAGCGTCTGACTTGCTTAAGGGATCCTGGCAGTGTTCCAGGCAAGGTGCTCTCACCACCGTCCACCTCGGACACTGACAGCCCTGTTGCAGGCAGGGAGCTGACGCTGGGGGGCCTCGGGGTGCAGGTGGGCGTGGAGAAGTCCGGGCTGCTCCAGGGAGGGCCCTAGAGGCCAGTGAGTCCTGTAGGCGGGTTCTCCATGTACATCAGGGGGCCCAGACCAGCTGAGTAGACTGGGGGGCTGCTAAGAAGTCCTGGCACCCCCAGCCAGGCACCGGGGAGGGGTTGGGACTCACGCTGTGAGAAGCACTGGGCTAAGGACAGGCTGTGAGCAGGAGCAGACGCCTCCTACGCGTGGGCCCCAGCCGCTCCTCTTGGTGGGGTCATTCCACCCCAGTTCCCCCCAAGAGACACACACCCACACTGTCGCCTGCACACACACCAGCATGATGCACGAGCAAACACGAGCACCCACAGAAGCACGCAAGCAGCCGCGTGCACATGCCCAGTGCCACCGCCCGCACCCTGGGGCTGCATCCATGGTGCCCAGACAGGCTCACGAGGAGAGTGTGCAGGTGCCCGCCCAGGCGTCCGTACGCCCTTCACCTGGTCTGTGGGAGAGCGGGAGGGTTAGCACAGCTGTGGCAGCCTGGCCCTAGCCTGCCACGTCCCAGGGCCTCAGCCAGTGCGGCGCGGTGGAGGCCCCGGGGTGGGTCCTGGTGCCTGGGCATGAAAAAGTGCTGCCAGGTGCAGCCGAGTCTCCCCAGACTCGCCTCCGGCGCAGATCGCGCACTGTGCCCACTTGGGGAGGGGGAACTCCCTTGCGTGCTCACTGGATCGCAGCGCCTCAGGGGAACGGGGGGTGTTGGGAGGACAGCAGCTAATCAGCGTCCTCTCAGGCCTGTCCACCTATTAGCCGAAGGCAAGGCTGTCCAGGCCCCGGCACAGCTGTGAATGTGCCGCAACCCCCCAGCGCCCAGGAAACAGCTGCAGAGCGCCCCCCCCACCACTGTCCCGCTCCTGGCTGGGGTGCATGGGTCATTTGAATGACCAGGCAGGAAAGCAGAGAAAGCCAGTCTAAAGCTTTGATGATGATGCCTCTTATAAGATTCATGAGTAATGGGCCTCCCCGGTGGCGCAGCGGTTGAGCACTGGGCTGCGAAGCTGCCCGCAGCCTCTACAGCGCCGGTTTGATCCCTGGCCACCGGGTAAGGGTCCCACATGGCACGCAGACCCCTCCTGCCGCCCGCTGCTCCCCTCAGCAGTGTACTTCCGTCCTTCTGCCTGCTCTGCTCCCCGCTCTGGCTCTGGTGAATTCTCTCACCCTCCCGCGCTTCTGACTGTACCCAGTGCTTGTACAAATAAATAAATAAATCTTTAAAAAAAAATTCATGAATAAGGGGGCCTCCCTGGTGATGCAGGGGTTAAGATGCAACCTATGAAGCTGTCCACAGCCTCTGCAGCACGAGTTCCATCCCCGGCCAGGGAGCAACCCACATGGCGCGGCAGACCTCTCCTGTCTCCCCGCTGCTCCCCTCAGCAGTGTACTTAGGTCAGTCTGCCTGTTCTGTTCCCCGCTCTGTCTCTGGGGAATCATCTCACCCACCCACCCCGCACCTCTGGCCTGTACCCCAGTTCTTGCATGCATAAGTAAATAAATCTTAAAAAAAAAAAAAGATTCATGAGTAGAAGGACTCCTACTTGTTTAGAATGAGTTTAGAGTCCCCTTTTAAATGTTACAAGATCCCCCCAAAAGTCTCTGTGTGCTGAAGACATGTCAGTGCGCCCCGAGCGTCCTTGAGGAACCCCAGATAAACTACCCAGCCAAGGCGCCAGGAAGCCCCAGGCTCACTGTGCACCGGGGGTCTCCTGCCTTTTTTATCTTAGGCAGAAGTTCATTCTGACTTAGGTGTTTTCCTAAATTATCTGTCAGTTTGGGAGGAAGAACAGCAGTTAATCAGCGTGGTGACCTCAAAATCTGCATGGTTGGTGGACCCTGTGGGCAGAGGCGCCAGGGCCCAGGCAGAGCCCAGCTCCCGCGCCAGGTGGCCGAGACTCGGGAGCCCACTTCCCCGGGACAGGCTGACCTGTGGCCAGATCCGCGTGGTTGGAAGGGTTTGGCCATAATTAAGAGATTTAAAACTATGCATAGACGCTCCTTTCTAACCCTTGTTTTATATCATTTTTGTATTTATTATTTTCTCTCTGGCTGTTCTATATATTAAGATAGAGGTGCAGGTGGCACAGCTGTCCTATGTGTCTCATAAAAAAAACTCGGTTCAGCTCCTGGAACTGCAAACAGCCACTGAGCAGACACTGAGAGAAAGGGCGACTCAGCGCCAACAGCCGGTGGCCCTGCACTCTCCTCAACGGGGCCCCGGGAGATGGTCGTGAGGGGTTTCCGTGGCTTAGTTTCAGTGTGCCGCCTCGCGTGGCGGGGCAGGTGCACCTCGGGAGGGGTCCGTCTCCCTCCGTCAACCTCTTCGGCACTTTGGACACAGCACTGTGCCCAGAGGTGGCACCGGCCTGGGGTGACACACAGACTCCTGGCCCAAGGATGTTGGGGTGAGTGTGAGCGTGTGTGTATTCTGTCTGAGGTGCGGCGAAGCTAGGCAGGAGCCATTATACCTTTAAAAAGTTGTAATTAAAAAGAAAAAGAAGACCATCGTTATTTGCAGAAGACGTGAAAATACACATAGAGCCACTAAGGACTCCACTGAAAAACTAGTCAAAAAAAGTATCGGTTCGACAATGTGGCAGGTTATAAAACCAATATGTAAACAATGAGATAGGAGAGAGGGGGGTTAAGAAAGTAACCCCATTTATGATGACACCAAAACAGTTAAATACGAGGGATAAACCTAGCAAAGGAGGCGAAGGACCTATATGAAGGGAACATTGGTAAAAGAAGTGGACGAAGACACAAAGACGTGGAAAGACACTCATTCCCTGATCATGGATTGGAAGAAACAACTTTGCAAAATGTCCATCTTATCCAAAACAGTGTACAGGTTCAATTCAATCCAATGAAAAGTTCTATGGCATTCTTCAAAGAAAGGGAACAAATAGTCTCAGCGATCCTGACAAAAAAGGAAAAGACAAAGAATGTCAGCATCACACTGCCAGGCTTCAAACTGTACTGTAAAGCTATAATAATTAAAACAGCATGTACTGGAACGAAAACACACAGAACAATGAGAGACCCCAGAAATAAACACAAATCTGTATAGACAATTCCTCTTCAACAAAGGAGCCAAGAGTATACGCTGAAGCAAGGAAATCCTCTACAATAAATGGTGATGGGAAAACTGGTCAGCCACATGCAAAATAATGAAACTAGACCAGCGGGGTGACAGGCTGCATTGCATCGCGGGCACGCCACCACACAGGGAGCTGTGAGTGCACACCGGGACGCAGAAACACACTCTGCAAATGTAGCGGAAATAAATACTGCCTTGAAGATGATTATTACCTCTGGTATAGGAGCAGGCTCAAAACTGTATTAGGTTTTATTTTTGAAATAACTAAAGCAACGTGATCCTACGTCAAGATTCGACAAAGCTGCAGGTTGAAATTGTGTCTGCTACGGTTTTTCATTTCTATGTTTAAATATTTGCTTACGTGTAAATATCACCACATAAATGTACTGTAGGCTATTTTTTAAAAAATTGTGGTTCCTTCTAGGAAGAGGGGGGAACGGTCTACTGCTTGCCAACCTGCCCCTCCCTCAAGTGTTCGGGTTTTTTCACAAACACGTATCAGAACGAGAGAAGCGGGTCAGCGGCTCCCTCGCCCTGTGGCGGGGCCCACCCTCCAACCTGTGTTCTCGCGTCCATAAGATGTGGCAGGTAGCACGGGCCTCGGTGCGTCTGCGAGGGTCAGGGATCACTCGGGGTCAGCCTCCAGCGGGTGCCGTCTGCACAGGAGGCCCTGGATCGTCGTTGTGGACCTTGTAAGTAAGAATGTGGGGCAGGCCCTGTCGGCAAATTCACTCACCCTGAAAGGAGCAGGGGAAGTCGGTGTGCGGTCTTCGTTTCTCAGGAACTGGTCTGCTCTTCTACGTGAGCCCCCTCGGGGGAAAGTGGATCGTCAAGCGTTTGATAACTCACCCCACAGCCAAGGCAAGTGCCGTGCCTCCGGGTGGAGAGGTGTAGACGCCCAGATGGCCCGCCGGTTCCTGGGAGGCCGCCAGGCAGAGCCGCGAGGGACGCCCGCACTTGAGTTTCAGGGGCCAACAGGGACCTGCTAGCAGGATGCGCCGTGGCCTGCGCGGGCGTCTGCATTAGGAAGCACAGCCCGTCTGAAGTGCAAGTGCGAGGGCCGCGTGCTGGGGCGAGCCCGCGGCTGGGTAAATGGGAGGGGCGCATGGGAAGCCCCCCCACGCTGGGTGCTGTCTGTTCCAGGCCCTGGGTGAGGAACAGGCATCTGCCCCAGGGCCTCGGCTGGCGGAGCCCAGAGTCAGTCTCAGCTCGCTTGGGGTGTGGGGTGCTCTCGTCGGCCTCTCGGTGGTACCAGGCGCCTCTGCTGTTCGGCCACGCCCTCTCCGGGTGTTGACCAGGACGTGCAGTCCGCATCCTCTGCAGAGGGGCCTTTAAGCCGGCCCCTGGCGGGGTCCGCATAGCTCTCTGGCTGGCGACTCAGCCACTCGCCTTACGGCCCCTCAGAAGGGTACGGGAAGTTCTGAGTGACCCCCAGGAATCCAGGCATCTCCCTGCCCAAATGGTGTGCGCACAATCTTGCATCAGAGCCCCCAAGACCCCAACAGGAGCCAGGAACAGACAGGACCCCTGGCCTCAGGAGCCCCACAATAGCTCTATCGCTCAGCTGCCTCCCCTGCATCTCCCTGACTCCCACACCCTGCCCCCGTTTCTTCTCCATGACCCCCCAGGATGGAAGGCGCGTCCCCTCTGCCCTTGCTGTGTGCTTGTGGCCGCACACTCAGCACCCCCGCCCCCAGGAGCACAGAGCCAGCGCTGTCCTGGCCGCTGCAGGAGGCGGCAGTGAGCAGACAGTCCCAGGGTTGCCCACCTAAGCCCAGAGTGTACGCTCCAGGGCCAGAGAGAGCGGCAGGGAGCAGTGCCACGGAGACTCAGGCCTGCAGGCGGCGGTGCCCATGGCGGGGAGGGCTGGGGCAGAGGCGGGGACCAGGCGCTTCTCTGGAGGAGTCGCCCCCACAGGAGCCGGGTCTGGAAAAGTCACCAAGGACGCGGGCTGGCGGGGTTTTCCAGAACCCGGCAGAGACAGCGTGGGTTTGTGTTGGTTGTAGCGTGAGGTTGTGTGGACGCGAGCCGAGCCACCTCGGTCAGCGGCGCTTTCTGTCTCGGTGACCTGGGTCCGAGCCCCAGCACCGGCCCCTCTGCCGGGCTGCAGGCTGGGCTCTCCCCGCTGAACTAACGCCCTCTCTTCCTTCTCTCCTGGCCTCTCCCCTCCCCGACGCAGGCCCGGGCGTCCCCACGGTGACCGTGCACAACACCACGGACAAGAGAAGTAAGTGCCGTTTGCTCTTTTCTTAAATCTTCCTGCAACTCGGGAGCAAGGGCTTGGGGAGCTCTTTGGAATAGCCCGGTCTGTGCTCTCTGCTGGAGCCGGAGCGGCCCTTCCAGCAGCCAGGAAGAGCCCGCGGGCCGCCAGGAGCTGAGGGTCCCCCGGCGGCCCTGGCTGGGGCCTCGTCAGCAGCCTGGGGCGGAGCGGGCAGTGCAGGCTGAGGCTCCCGCCAGGTCTGCAGAATCCTCCTGGCCGCTCGCCGGCACCTGGGCCCCCGGGGCACCCAGGACTTGCGGCTTGTGGGCCCGGCGCAAGGACTTCATGCCCAGTCCCTGCAGTGCTGAAGCTTCTCAGCCATGGGGGGTGCAGCCCTGTTGTGTTGAAGGGACCCCGCGCAGCTGACACGTATTTGTCAAAGGAGAAGTAGGAGGCAGAGAGCTGCCGCCGGGCTCCCTGCCCCACCCTGGCCCCAGGAATCCATGCCCTTCCCTCCCCCAGCCCCCTGCTCGACCCCTGCGAGAGGGTACCCCGGAGCCTGGAGCGCTGGCGAGGGGCGGTGGGCTGAGGAGGCCGGCCCGCTGCTTACACACTGGTTGGAAAGTGGATGAAGTGCTCAAGAGTAGATGAAATAGATTTATTTGAAGGACAGTATCTTTCGGAACAGCAGCCCAAATGATGTTAATGTTTTGCAGAAGGAATACATGTATTACGTTGATATATAACAACTAATTATTCAAAATTCAAAATGAAAAGGTAAGTCATGATAAAATCTGAAATAAGTAGCTTTTCTAGGTCATCAAATGAAGGTTAAAAAGCCCAAAAATATGTGCCCGAATGGAAACACACAAACCCACCCAAACATGCGCCGGGAAGGGAGGGACAGGGCGCCTCGGGAAGTCCCGGTCCTGCTCCTGCTGCTCCCCTGGGGGTGCTGGGCTCCTCGGGGGTGACCCATGCCCGCTGAAGAGAGGAAGTTGGGGTGCTCTGAGGCCCAGAAGTGGCTCTATCACCTCCACAGGCCAGACGCCCTGGGGGCCCAGCTGGATGAGGGGGGCGACCCCGAAGGAGGGCCGATGGGGCAGAGGTCTCCCGAGGGGCCCGCAGGCCCTGGCTGCCTCGGCCGCGCCTGCAGGGAGCCAGCTCCGGCAGAGACCGGGCTCTTCTCTTGCGTGGGCTGCCAGAGCTGCTTCTCGGCGTCCCCTGGCCAGGGGCTCCGCGACGCCCGGGGGCACCCGGAGGACAGGGCTTCCCAGGGCACAGCCCCACCACCCTCCCTGCTCCCGCCTGGGTGCCAGGCCACCCGCACCCCCCTCCCGAGACATGAAGCCACCGTCCCTGAGTCTTTAGTGGGTGCCAGACCCTGGGCCTGGTGACAAACATAACACCCCCTTCTGCTCCCGGCGTCTTGGAAACGGGACCAAACAGCCCCCCATGGCTCTTCCTGCTCGCGGAGGGCAGCGCCTGCTGGCCCCCACACCCGACAGCCCGGACCCTGCTCCCCAGTTCTGACTGCTCAGGAGCAAATAATCCCTATGGGAAGAGAAAGTGGGAAGTGGTTTCTTTTTTTTTTAAGATTTTTTTATTTATACAAGCACTAGGGTGCAGGTCAGAGGCGCGGGAGGGTAAGAAACCTCACCAGAGACAGAGCCGCGAGCAGAACAGGTGGATCCACTGAATTCCACTGCTGAGGAGCGCAGCGGGGAGACAGGAGAGGTCTGCTGCACCATGTGGGTAGCTCCCTGGCCGGCCGGGAATCAAACCTGAGCTGCAGAGGCTGCGGACAGCTTCACAGCGCGGTGCTCAACCCGCTGCGCCACCGGAAGTGGTTTCTACAAGGGCAAGAGGGAGGGAAAAATGGCAAGAAAAAACAGTGAATCTTCTGCGACCTCAGGTTTCTCCAATGATCAGTGGCCCGTTGGGCGTCCTCGACCCCTACCTGTCCCGTTGGGCATCTTCGACCCCTACCTGTCCCCTTGGGTGTCCTCGACCCCCACCTGCCCGTGAACACCACTGCAGCCGTAGGTGCCAGGCACGGGGGCGGCCCAAGGAGATAGTGTGACTGGCCAGTCGCTGTCGAGCAGGACCCCCAGGCTGCCCGGGGTCCACCCTGCAGCCTCTCCATCCAGCCCACCCTGCCTATGGAGCAGCCCAGTGCCCCCTCGGCCACCGGCAGACAGGGTGAACCCCCACGCCCTGAGCACAGGGAGCGTCTGAGGTGCAGACTCTGCAGGTGCTGCTGTCGCTGGGGGAGGGCTCAGAGCTCCACGCTCTGCCACAGGAAGCCGTCAGAGCAGCACCTAGGCAGGGGACAGGCCACCCCAGGGTGGCCCTGCCTCCTCTGCGCTTGTCCTACTGTGAGCATTGTAGGTCACAGGCCCCAGCCCAGAAAAGGATGCAGTTCAGGGTGCAGGACAGAGGATGAGGCCTCGGGGGCCGGGTAGGGCCACTGCCTTCTGGGGAGCAGGTGCTGGGGAGGGGGCTGCTGCAGCTTCTCTCCACACTGACCGCGCCTCCCCCTCCCCGGGCCCCGCCTCTCAGTGCAGACTCCCACTCGGACTCCAACACGAGCTGGTGAACCCGATGTGCGGGGGCACTGTGGTCTCTCCAGCCCTGGGGAGTGGCCCCGCGGGGGGCCTGCTCTGGCCTAGGCCCATCCTGGCCGTCAGGTGACCCAAGAGGGCCTCACAAGAAGGGAGGGTTTACGGACCTGGCTGTGCCCCGTCTGCCTCCACACTGTCCCCCCTCACCCGCCCAGCCTTGCCACCCTGGGTGGGGTGGCTGCCCCAGCTCGCCAGCTCGTGCTGCGGCTCTGAGGCCTCACTCCCAGCCAGACGAAGCCAGGCCCAGCCCTCTTGAGGGCTTTGCACACAGCCTGTCGGGGCACCCCCCAGATCGTCCAGGAAGAGAGAGTGGGTGCCCACCGTGCAGACCCCGGGGGCCAGGGCTCCTGGCCTGGAAGCTGTGGTCACCCGCCCAGCTGACCTGACTCGGTGCCAGGCCCCAGCGGGGCCATCCGCTGAGCTTGGGCTGGGTCAGCAGGAGCGGTGGCGGCAGGGCCGTCTGGGGGAAGGAGCTCGGGAGGCCCGCGTCTGGGCGGGGGAGGGGGGGGCAGAGCCGGGAGGGCCAGCGAGGCCTTTCCGTCTGCTCCTCCTGCCCTGAAAGGTGAGGCTGCGGCTTCAGGGTTCTTTGTCCTGCCTTGCCCCTCCCCCGCCCTCGCGCGCCCGTAGAAAATCTTATCCGCACACGGCCTGCGGGGGTTCCAGATGTGACTCTGAATTATTTAAAAGCCGTTTCCCTAAGACCGTAATTATGGTTGGGACCAAAAGACCCTCATTTGGTGCCTGGGCATTCAAGCGCCTGGGACAGAAACACCAACAGCGCCGCAGGTAACGCTCTGCTCGGGTGTAAATAAGGGAAGAGCCGCCGGCCTGGCGGGCAGCCGGGCCCGGGAGAGGCCATGGGGGCGGGTTCCAGGGTTGTGTGGCCAGCTGGTGCCTAGCGCCGCCCAGGACCCGTCCCCAGGACCCCTGAGTCACCAGCTGCAGGGCTGCTTCTGTGACACCCACAGGCCACTCTCCCACTTCCTCCAGCCGAGTTCTAGAAAGAACCAAACCACCTCCTGGCTCTTGGCTCAGGGCAACTCTGCCTTGAGAGTCTACCTGAGGCTGCTGGGAGGCCCTGCCTGGGCCCCGGCCCGCCTGCCCGGCCCACCCACGCTTCTGTCCAGCACCTGCCTGCGTGGAGGAGGGGAGAGGGTTGGGGCGGAGGCAGGTGGCTGCAGCCTCCTCAGCTGAGCATGCATCTGGAGAGTCTTCTAGACCAAGGCTTCCCGCACGGGCCGCCCCTGAGGGAGGCAGTGTGGCCAGGCTGGCAGCCCGCTCCCGCCATGCCCAGGCCCGGCACGCTTGGCAGGTGAGCTGGCGTGTGACTGACACAAGCGGGGGCACATGCCAAGAGCAGGTGCCACACGTTCCAGGGAGGGGGGCAGAGGCCAGAGGGCGCAGGGCAGCCCCGGGGGCTGTGCCTGCGATGCCCCCTCCCGGCCCACACGAGGACAGCAACCCCTGCCTGGCCCAGCAGCTGCCCGGTGGTGCCAGGGCCAAGGGCCCACGGCGAGCCTCCTGAGTGGCCTGACTCCACGTTGCTTAGACTCTGGCTGGGGAGAAACAGACAAAAAGCAAAAAAATAGCAAAGGGAAGAATTATCACCCAAACGGTGGGACAGGAGATGCTCAGAGAAAAGCAGCAGCCTGGTGGCCCCACGGCCGGGACCTGGCCGAAGTCTGGAGCTGGAGCTCCTGACACGCCAGGTGCGGGTCCCCGGGGAGCACAGGGCCGGCAGCCCGGACCTTGCCCGAGGCCCGCCCCTCGCTCGCGGAATCGGGCCAAGGGAGCCGGCCGCGCTTGTCTCCGGGTCAGTTGCCTGTCGGCCTCCGTTGGGATCTGGTCAGTCGTGTCCCGAAATTCAGCCGAGCCCGAGTGCACCAGCCCCGGAGCCCCTGGGCCCTGGGGACGTGCGTCTGGAGCAGTGGCCACACCTGCACGGGCCTGGGGAGCGGCCGCCTGGCAGGCGTCTGCTCTGCGATCTCACTGTCCCCATCTGATAATAGCTAATTCCGCCAGATATTAGAGGGGCCCCCATTTAATTAAGGAGTGGCCGTTTGTATGCTCCAGACTGGAGGTCCCCGAGGCCCTGGAGTCAAAAGAAGGGTCCTGGGGGGACATGCTAATCTGCTCTTATTTCCTCCGCGGAGCTTCTGCCCTCTTTGAATGCAATTATGGGAACAAATAAAATGGCTTAAGTCAACTCCCCCGGGTGTCAGCCAGCTCTCTGCTGATAAGGCCAGTTGTGTGGGCAATCATTAAATGAGGAATCTAATATTTAACTAAATGTAATCGTCTGTGGCTTGGGTGCCTTTCTGTGAAGGGCGGGATTTCAATAAGGGGGGCGAGATTCTCCGAGGCTGGGGTGCCGCAGTGAGAGGGGGAGCCGGGCGCCCTGCCTCTGTGGGGTGCCGCAGTGAGAGGGGGAGCCGGGCGCCCTGCAGGCAGAGGCAGTGGCGACGTCCCGGGGGCACGTCCGTGTCCCCCAGCTCTGGCAGGACCGGCCAGAGGGGCCGCCCAGCGTGGGTCCTGCGCATGGAGTGTGTCCTTCGGGTCAGCGCTGGGGCTGCGGGAGCCAGAGGGGCGCGCGCCGCTGCGGGCCGGGCAGCTGTGTCCAGCGCCCTCGCAGTTTGAAACCGGGCCGCGTGGGCCTGGCCTCCAGTGGACCACGCTGGCCGCGCGCCACAGCCTTCCTCCTGCCGGCGAGGTCCCCGCCGGCGCCCCAGCCCGGCCTCCCGCGCGTCCGCCCGCACCTGCGCCCCTGGGCTCTCGCCCGCCAGGCCTCCGGGGTCAGGCTTCCGGGCGCCCGCAGGACCCGCAGTGGGGCCGGGCCGCGTGGAGGAATCCGCGGCTCCGGAGCTGGCCGGAAAGCATCCGCCCGAGCCGCCGAGCCCTTGCGGGGCCGCAGAAGGCGGGGAGGGGCCGGCGCGGGAGCTCGGGGCGCGGGCCGGGCAGCAGAGCAGCGGCGCGGGCAGGGCCTGCGGGCCGCTGGGGCCGGGCTGGCCGCCGGGAGCAGCTGGGAGAGCGCGCCCGGCCTCGCGCCGGACCCCGCCGTGGTGGCCACGGGGTCCGCAAAACCACGTGTCCACCACGGCCAGGGCGGGCAGAGCACCGCCCCCAAGAGGCGGGGGCGTGGCCATGAGCCCCGCCCACCCAACAGGCCCGCCTGCCAGTCTCGGCCCCGCCCACTCGGCAGGCCCCGCCCGCCCAGCACCGCCCAGCCTGCCTTCTCAGCCCCGCCCATTCCGCTCGGCCACGCCCACCGGTCTTGGCTCGCCCACCCAGCACGGCCCCATCTGCCTGTCTCGGCCCCGCCCACTCAGCTCGGCCCGCCCACTCGGCAGGCCCCGCCCACCCACCGCAGCCCCGCCTGCCTGTCTCAGCCCCGCCCACTCAGCTCGGCCACGCCCACCGGGCTTGGCCCGCCCGCCGCTGCCCGCCCACCGCTGGCCGGGGCTTGCCCGCGGGCAGAGACGGCGCCCCGACGGCGCCCCGGAAGCCCGGCCTGAGGCGCCCGCCTCTCTCTCCTTCAGAGCTCTTCGACCTGGAGACGAACGCGCACGTGCTGCGGGCGGTCAGCGACCGGCAGATGCCCCGGGTGGAGTACCGCAGGATCGAGGTGGACGACTACAGTGAGCGCCTGCGCCCCGCGGGCCGGGCCCCCGACGGCGGGCTGGGGGGCGCCCTACACGGGGCGGAGGGAGGGCTCTGCGGCCTGGCTCCCTCCGGAGCACCCAGCCCTCCGCGGCCCTGTCCACCCGCCCTCCTGCACCGCTGCCCAGCTGCTCCGCGGCCTGCGGGCGCCCAGCCCGGGGCGGGAAGCCCAGACCCCGCGGGGGAGGGAGGCGCGGTTCTCCTGGCCCCAGCGCTCCCTGCACGCGCCCGGCCCGCCTGGCTGCCCCCCGGTCCTCGCTGCCACCAGCCACTGACCCTTGGGCACCTCAAATGCAAAGGCCCGGGACAAATCTCTCCATTGCCCAGCAGCCTGCCCCCTCCAGACCGTCGGGCTTCTGAGAGCCCTCTCGCTCCGGGCTTCAGATGCCTTAGGGTTCTAAGCGCCAAGATGCCCTCCCCCCGCCATCTCAGCGGTGGGGTGGGCTCTATCCTGGCTCACTCAGCTGCTGGGCAGCAGCACCAGACCGTTCACGGAAGAGGGTCCATGGGCAGGAGCGGGAGGACTGACCAGTGATGCCTGAGCGGAGGATGGGTGTCTTGGGCCCCTGGGCCCGCTCCCCAGGCCACTCCCAGCAGGCAGCACCTCATCACCTGGCGGGAGAGCCCTGGCGCCCGTTAGCACGTGTTAGAGGGGACGCGGGGTCCACATTGCACTCACCCCAGGGAGCAAGGTCAGCTCCACTAAAACCGTGGGTACGGGAAAGCCATAGCCTCAGGCGGGGGGGGGGGGGTCCCTCCATCCCCAGACTCAGCTGTGGTGGCACTGGACCCAGGGGCCTCAAGGCTGCCCCTCCATGAGTGGGATTGAAGAAGGGGAGACTGAGGAACAGGGACACCCACAGCCAGCCCTCGGGAGGCGGGAGCAGAAAGGCCAGGCAGGACGTGAGGACGCAGGAGGACCTCGGGCCCCGACGCTGATGGGGAGACGGCGTGAGGCCCAGCGGAAGGTCTGCTGGACTGGAGCAGGGGAGCGCTTGGGTCTCCGTGAGGACAGAAGCCAGCTGGTAGGGGCCGCGACCCTCGGCCTGCGCCGGGCGTAAGCCGGAAGAGGCCCGTCCGTGTGCCTGTGCTCGGCGGCGGCCCTCCCTGTGCTGGCGGCGTCTCTGCAGACCTGCTCTGGGCAGGTCAGGCTGGAGAAGAGTCAGCGCGACTCGGTGTTCCAGCCCGGGGAGGCCGGCTAGCCCCACGGCATCCTTGCTGCCCCGGCCCCCCTCGGAGCCCGCGCTCCAGGCACCCAGACTGCGCCCACCTCACCGGATCCTCACACTAACCAGATGTTTGTTTTGTGCTGTCCTCTTTGAGGAAAGAAAACACGATGATTTGAGATGCGTGGTGGATGGGTGGGTGGCGGATGGATGGTGGGTGGGTGGCAGGAAGGAGAGGCCGGAGGGATGAGCAGCTTGCACATTTGGTCCAGTGCCCTGTACCTGCAGGATCAACCTCCAAACCTCAGAACAGGCTGCGTCACTTGAGAGCCCAGAGCAGAATGGAAACACGGGAGTGTCGTTCACCCTTTATTAGCAGAGTCTGAAGCCAAGCTCGGGGCCTGGCACGGGCTGTACCCACAGCCGGACTGCAGGCTCCTGCCCCAGCCCTGCGCACCCACCCAGGGCCCACCCCAGCCCCTGGTGGACAAGCTTTCTGGACCCTTCCCCAGTTTTCTTAGAGCTAGAGGCCAGATGGTCTTCTTCACAGGATGCCTTCCCGCCCCGGGGGCCCCAGTCCTGCCTCCCCATGCACCCCCACTCGGCCCTCCAGCAGCTTCCCGGGCCCACGGCACCTCCCCAGACACGCAGGAAAGGGCCTCCGGGCCGCCCCACCGAGGGTTCTGGTCTGCTGAAGGTGGCTTGACCGAGAGGCGCTGGAGGCGAGAGGGAGCCGGGTGTCCCCCCCAGGCTGTTTTCCAGTGGTGTTGTTTTTCCATTTCATGCTACCAGAGGCCGGCAAGGCCTCTCCTTGGAGAAGAAACAGGGGAAGGGCTTTGGAAATGTGTCCTGCCTGGCGGCCTGGTCTGCCATGGGCTTATCGTGCCGAGAGCAGCCCAGGCCCCGCGCCCAGACCGTCTTGGGCTCTCCCAGGCCCCTGGGCCACGGATCCAATTTGCAAGCCATTAACATTCGCCTGAGTCAGCCGGGGGAGCCAGGGCAGCCGCCAGCCCGCAGCCCCGCCCCAGCCCCGCCCCGGGGGTGTCCAGAGCGATTGTGGGGAAAAGCCACTAATTCCAATTTAATTGCTAATCGGGTGGTGGTTAACTCAATAAACAATTCTGGCTGGAGCAGGGAGGCTTGTTTTTGAGGAGACAATGCACTGGTGAGGAAATCCCCCCTTTCTGCCTCCCCCGGGCTCCAGGCTGCAAGGGCAGGTCCAGAGGGGTGTCTGCTGCAGAAACTAGGGGCGCCCAGCCTCTCCTGCTCTTCTGGGGGCCCAAACTCAGACCTGCGCTCTGCCAACCCAGGAACCATCAGCCAAGAGCCCCTGCCGCAGCGCCCACCCTCGGTCTCTTCTTGGGTGCCCAGGACTCCCCAGCTCCCAGCCCTCACGCCCCCCCAGCCCCAGGCACTTCTAGCGGGTCAGCCCCAGGGTCCGGCCCTGGCCCTGTGGCCGCTGCCGGCCCACGGAGCTCTGTGCTGTGCCCACAGGTCTGCCCCTGCAGATCCTCAAGCCCGCCACCTTCTCCGACACCGCGCACTACCCGCTGCTCCTCGTGGTGTGAGTACCCGCCCGCCGCCTTCTGGGCCTGGCGGCTCGCGACCCCGGGGAAAGTCTGTCCCCGAAGCTGTGGGAAGTGGGGGAGCTGCTGGGCCTCAGTCTGGCCGGGGCGCTCGCGGCCGGTGACCAGGAGTGGGGCAGAGGCTGACGGGGCCTCCCCCCCCACGGGGGTGATTTGTTGGAGTAAAACCAGGACTTAGGTCAGAATGTGGGTCACCGCTCAGAAGCAGTCGGGACAGCTGGGGAGGGAGTCGCCCCTGGCCGGCCCATTCCCCACTCCCCGGCTCTCTCTGGGCCAGCTGCACGTCGCTGAGCACTGCTCATTGGCCAGCAAGTCACCGCAGTATTAGCCCAGCCTCGGGCTCCGGCTCCCAGAACCTCTCGGGTCCTGGTGGGGGTTCCCCCAAGCATGTGCTCTGCTCTGGGGCGCCCTCCTTGCTGCTCAGGGCCCGCCCCCACCGTACTCAAAAGGGGCCAGGACAGAGCAGAGGCTGCTGTGGGTGTTTCCGGCCAAGCAGGCCGGCGCCCGCCCGTGCAGGGTGAACGCCGGGTGAACTGCGGCCGCCCCTCCCCTGCCGCCTGGCTGCGTGCCCCGCCCCGGAGCGCTCCGCCCAGCCAGGGGCCTCTGGCCAGCTCAGGTCCTGTGTCCTCACCGCCTGGCAGGACGGGCGCCTGCCCACCCCCACCCCCATTAGACCAGACGCCCCCACTCTCGAGACACTAAGGACAGCTTGTCCCGTCTGGCAGGGACGGCACCCCCGGGAGCCAGAGCGTGGCCGAGAAGTTCGAGGTGACCTGGGAGACGGCCATGGTGAGCAGCCACGGCGCCGTGGTGGTGAAGTGCGACGGCCGGGGCAGCGGCTTCCAGGGGACCAAACTCCTGCATGAAGTGAGGCGGCGCCTGGGCACCCTGGAGGAGAAGGACCAGGTGGAGGCCGTGAGGTGAGGCCCGGGCAGGCAGTGGAGGCCGTGAGGTGAGGCCTGGGTGGGCAGTGGAGGCCGTGAGGTGAGGCCTGGGCGGGCAGTGGAGGCCGTGAGGTGAGGCCTGGGCGGGCGCCATGTTGGAGGCGGCTCTGCCAGACCCGCTCGGCCCCCCTGCATGCACACACAGCCCGCGGGGCAGGCACGTAAGGCCCCTGGGTGCTCCAGGCTGAACTCGGCAGCAGCGACTCCCTGGACAGGACGGCAGGCAGCTGCTCGGGCGGCCAGGCGCAGGTGCCACCACGTTCCCACGGGCCCAGCCATTGCCACAGGGTCTCGGGGGCCTGGAGCCTGCCCGCGTGGTCCCCCAGGGCCAGGTGTGCCATAGAGTAGGCAGTTCTGGGGCAAAGGGACACCCTGTTTGTCCTCCTCAGGGTCCCACGCTGGTGGCACAGCCTGTGGGCTTGGTCGGCAGAACCAGCACCGGCCGTGAGGGCCTTTTTGGCCTCCCTGTGCTTGGCTGCCCATGAGTCCTGCCTGTGAGCAGCGTCCACCCCGGTGCCTGCATCATATGGAGGAGGGAGCTCTGAGCACCCCAGGTGGCCGCAGGGCCTGGCCAGGCCTCGAGGGTGCCCAGAGCAGGCTCAACCCAGGGCGAGGCTCAGGCCAGGGCTGGGCTGTGCTGCTTTGGGGGAAGCCCAGAGCGTGCTCCCAGCCCAGGACACTCACACTCGGCCTGGCAGCCCTTGCCTGCAGGAGGCCACCCTCAGGGTGAAGAGGGGTGCGGCCCCTGGGGCCAGGTGTGGGGGGTGGCAGAACAGCCATGGCTGTGCCTGAAGGTGCTCCCTTAGCGAACTTTCAAACCATCTTGTTTTTGAGAAGCCGGTGCCTGAGGTGCGTGGTCAGAGCCGGAGGGCGGGGAGGGGCGGCTCAGGGAAGGGGCTGGTGCCTGGAAGGCCGAGAGAGGCTGTGGCCAGGGCGTTGGTCCAACAGAGCAGCCCACACCCCGCTGCCTCCTGCCTCGGCTCCCTCTCAGGCTGCCTCCCTGCCCCACCCAGAGCTGACCCTCATGCTGACCCGTAGCCCCTGGCACCCTCATTCACCTCCAGCAGATGGGGGAGCCACTTCCAGAAGCTTCTAGAAACTTACAGAAAGGCAGAGAGGAGCCCCCCAGGAGCACCCAGCGAGCCAGTCGATACCTCTCCCTGCCTCCCCAGCACCAGCACTCTGGCCGCGATGCTGAGGCCGGCCCTGGGCCGCTCCCTGGAGCCTCCTCCGCCTGTGCTTTCTCCCTCACCCTCCCCCGCGCCCCCTCCGCCCAGGGAAGTGCAAGGCCGGGATGGCCTGAGGACGCAGCTGAGGGGCGAGCTGTCCTTCACGCCCCTGCAGGCCGCTCCCCGCAGGCTCCTGGCCATGGCAGCCGCCCCTCCCAGCAAGGGCCGGAGGGTCACGGAAGCCTCAGACCCCCAGTGCTGTCTAAAAATAAGTTGCTGCTCTGACCATCTGTTAGCAAAGAGGCAGAGCCTGTTCGGGAAGCGCAGTAAGTGGCGTCACCTGCTCAGTAAGTGGCGTCACCTGCTCAGCCCACGCGCCCTGAGCGCAACCCTCGCGAGACCCTCGCGCTCCCGGGCTGTGGAGGCCTCGGCACCCAAGGCCCGGCGTCCCGGGGCCCGCGGGTCCGCTGCTGTCAGCCCGACAGCATCGCTGCGTTCGCAGGAGCTGAGGAGCGGGGGGCGCCCCCGCCCTCTGGAATCACCCCCGTCCCTCGGCCTCACGCTCCGTCCGGGAGCCCACGCGGCTGCCCAGCCCGGGTAAGGGAGAGGCGGGCGCGGAGCAGAGGGCTGGGCGCCGGCGGGCACCCGCTCTGGGAGTGTGGTGGTTTGGGGAGTCGGTGGGTCTGGAGAGCGGGGTCCCGGGGGTCACCAGGGAAAGGTGTCGCCCCGGAGCTTCCCTTTCGGCGGCTCGCGGCGGGTTTCCGCACCAGGCAGAGCCGGAGGGTGTGTCTGACAGCGGGTTCGCTGGGGACGGGACGGAAGAGGGACGTGCACCTGCACAGACGCAGCAGGCGGGAAGACCGGCCCCCCGTGGCGGCCGCGTCAGGCTCGATCGGCCATCGTTGGCGGGGAGCGGCTGCGCTTGGCGGTGCCGACGGTGGGAAACTGCAGCTTCTGGAAGGACCCGAGATTCCACAATGGGCTCCGTCTCCGTGTCTTCACCTTTGGGGCTCCGGGCGCCAGCTCCATATCTGTCCCTCGGGCCCGTGCCCCGGACCGCAGGCGGATGCCCCTGGCATGTGCCCTTTGTGTCTAGGCGTCCGGCCTCAGGACACTCGCGTTTCTGCGCCTGCGGGTCTCGGTGTCCGGAGTTGTGTCACGGGCCGTGCTGATCTCTCCTGCCCCTCCGCCGAGTGTGGGCCAGGCTTCCGGTCTCGTGGCGCACCTACTTCTCAGATTTTTTCCTATTCTTGTCCTCCATCAGGAGCACAGTCTCGGCAGCAGGCAGCCTGCGTGGCGGGCGGCGTGAGCTGTGGGGGGCCTGGAGGGCGGGCAGGGGCGCAGAGTGGGCTTAGAGGGCGGTGCGGATTGGGGGGCTGCGTGGGCTGGGGGGACGGTGTGGGGCAGGCAGTGTGGGCCTGTGGGGCCGGCGGTGGGGGTTGGCATGGGTGGTCGGCGTGGGCCCGGGGGACAGCATGGGCTTAGAGGGCGGCTTGGGCTGGCAGGGACAGTGTGGGGCTGGTGGCGGGGGGAGGCGTGGGCCCTGGGGAGCAGAGTGGGCCTGCAGTGGGCCAAGGGGGCAGCGTGGGCTGTGGGGGGGTGCGGGTGGCATGGGCCTGGGGGCCAGCGTGGGCCGTGGGGGGCGTGTCATGGGCAGTAGGGGGCTGTGGGCGTGGGGAGCAGGTGACCCGGAGCGCGGCTGAGGGCCCTGCGGCCCTGGGGTCACAGCGTCTGTCTCCAGTGTGTTGTGTTGTTTCTCTTGGAGCCGTTTTCCGCGTTCCCGACCCTAACAGCCCCGTCTCTGCTCGCGCCGCGTCCCCCCGTGCTGAGCCAGGCGGCTGTCCGGCCCCCAGAGGCTGATACCCCAACGCCAGCTCTTTGCAATAAGGAAAAGTGTTACTGCAGCTCAGCTGGCAGCTCTGCCGCCCAGGTGGGAAATGAAGTGCCAGAGGTTTGGGGTCTGGGTCTGAGCAACGGAGCTCAATTTTATTGGCTGAAGAGCAGGTCAAGGGCAGAGAAACACGGAGGCGGCTGACGTCCGCTCGTCCCGGCGGTCAGTCGCGGCGAAGCAGGAGGTGGTCGTCGGCTCGCCGGCGCCCGAGTGTCGGCCGGGCCCTCGCCGGGGCAGCCCCACCTGCGCCCGCAGTCTCCCGGCTCTGGCCGGCGGCCGGGGCTCGAGTTGGCTGATCAGCCTCCAGCTCCGTTGTCTCTGCAAAAGCCCTTCCCAGGGGAAAGTTTAGAGAAGTTTTTTCTCCTTCTCCTGTGCGCTGCGCCCGCGAGCAAAGTCAGCGTCGAGCCTGTCGCGGGCCTGCCCGGGAAGGCTGTGCTGCCAGCAGATGCGCTCGAGCAGCGACCCCCACCCCGCCCAGGCTGCAGGTAGAGCCCAGCGGCTGCGGCTGCGGCCTGAGCCGGCTCTCCTGCTGGGCCAGAGGCCCGGAGCCGGGCGCGGGGAGCAGGGGATCCGAGAGAGGGGCAGCTGCAAAGGGGGAGACCCCAACGGGCCCAGGGGCTGCAGTGTCCGCCACGCCTCACACTCGGGGCTTGCGGTCGCCCCTCGAGGGGCCCCGTCTGCAGCACTCCTGCGGGGCCCGGAGGGCTGTGAGGGGGCTGAGAAGACGCGCGCGTGTGGGCAAGCGCTTGCCGACCGGCTCCTTCACCTGGGTCCCCGCCCAGCTCTAGAGCAGGAAAAGCCTCGGGCGGTTGCGTCAGGACCCAGGGGAGGGCTGGTGCTGGAAGGCGCCGGTGGCAGGGGGTGCTGACCGCTGTCCTCCCACCCGCAGGACCATGCTGCGGGAGCAGTACATCGACAAGACGCGCGTGGCCGTGTTTGGGAAGGTGAGTCCTGCCCCCCGCCCTGGACACCACGCCGGCTCTGCCGGCCCGCACCCCGCAGCGCTCGCCCCCCACGTGGTCACACACGTAGGCCCACATGCCCACATGCATGCACATGCTCATGCGCTCATATGCGCCACATGCTCACGCGTGCACACAGGCCCACACGTGTGCTCACATACACGTCCTCACCTGCTCACACGCTCGTGTGTGCTCATGCAGGCTCATGCATGTGCCATGTGCAGTCCACATGGGCTCATGCTCAGACTCACGCGTGCACACACAGCTCACACTAACACAGACTCACACCCACCCACCCGCCCCTGCAGGGGCCCTGCACGGCCGGTCCCCGCCGCGCCCCCTCCTGGGAGGCAGGGGGCGCGCGCCCCAGGGAGGACGGCCGCACTGCCAGTGGGAGGGTGTTTGCTGTTCAGCTTTTCACCCCCTGTTAAAGCTAAAATTTTAAAAAGAAAACGCCCCCTGGAGAGGGCAGGGGGCCTGACCTCGAGGCCCAGCGTCCACCCGCCTCCCGCAGGACTACGGCGGGTACCTGAGCACCTACATCCTCCCGGCCAAGGGCGAGGACCAGGGCCCCCTGTTCGCCTGTGGCGCGGCTGTGTCTCCCATCACCGACTTCAAGCTCTACGGTGAGGGCACCCCGCGCCCCCGCTGCGGCTGCCCCGCCATGGCTCCCACGGGAGTCCCGCTGTCTGCACGCCGCCCGCCTCGGGATTAAGTTCCCCGCAGGAAACACGAAGCGGTCTCGGTGCTTTCCCAGTTCAGGGGGCTCAGCTTCATTTTCCAGCCAGGCGATTTCAAACGTGCCTGATTCAGATGCCCACGAAGGCCCCCGGCACTGGGCCGGGCAGGCGCCCGTCAGGCCCGTGCTCTGCTCACCTGAGGCCGCCCGCCCTGAGCGGAGCCGCTGTGGGGCTCCCCCTCCCCTGCTTCCCTGATGGGCCCTGATGGGCACTGGCAGACCCGACCGTCAGAACCCCGGGCCAGGCGGGAGCCAGGGCGGGGTGGACGGGCACCCTAGGCGCTGAACAGTCCGTCCTGGAGGGACATGCCCGAGTCCTGGCCCGCTCCCCTGCGCCAAGGTGGCCGGTGCTCCTGTGTGTTCGGCTGCCTTAGGGTCACTGGGTTAGCACAGCTCAGCCCTGCCAGCAGCTGGCTCGGGGTTAGCACAGCACGCCCAGCACCCCAAAAACACCCCAGGGCCTGGGGGTTCAGAGACGAGCCTTTGCCCTGCGAGTGGAAGTGAGTGCACCCATATGCCCACGTACCCCAAGGGCCCCAGTCTGGTGCCCGCCACCCCGGGGCTAGCCGCCGCCTCTGCTTTTGTCCAGCATCTGCGTTTTCCGAGAGGTACCTTGGCCTGCATGGACTGGACAACAGGGCCTACGAGGTGAGTGTGGGAGCGGCGCGAGCTGGACGGGACGGGCGACCTCTCCGGGAGGGCCTCCCCCGCCCCACCATCAAGGGAGCTTCCGGCCTGTGCTCCTGGCGGGCGTGACGGTGGCCACCACGGCCTGGTTCATCCGGGCGCATGTTCTAGAACCCGGGTCCCCGCACACGGGCGCCGCCGGCTGTGCTGTGAGCAGCACGCCCGCGCCGGCACCCCCCGTGCTGTCCGTGGCCGCTGACCCTGTGTCTGTGCAGATGACGAAGGTGGCGCACCGGGTGTCGGCGCTGGGAGAGCAGCAGTTTCTGATCATCCACGCCACCGCCGACGGTGAGGCCGGGCGCGCCCGGGGCCGGCTGGGGGGGGGGCCCTGCCGCGGCACTGCAGGCTTTGGCAAACACGCCCCTCTCTTTACCAACAGAGAAAATCCATTTCCAGCACACAGCGGAGCTCATCACGCAGCTGATCAGCGGCAAGGCGAATTACAGCCTGCAGGTGCGCGGCCAGCGGAGACGCCTGGGGGCGGCTGGTCGGCTCCCTCCGCCCAGGGCTGGGCTGCCTCAGCCCACAGCTCCCCTACCCAGCCCGGCCCGGCCCCTCCAGTCCCCGCCCGAGCAGCCAGCACCCTGGTGGCTGGTGTGTGCGGATGGGCGAGGGCCTCCCTCTGGGGAGCACCCACGTTCACTGATGCTGGTTCCAGGCCACTCTTTTCCAAGGACCGAGCCTTGGCCCGTGGGCAGCCGTCCAGGCCCACAGCTGAAGCCTGGCGCTGCAGAGACGGCCGCTGCCGCTTCTCGAAACCTTCCGTTCCCTCCCGAGGACTGGGCCTTGGGAAACACAGGCAGAGCCTGGTGGCTGTTAGATGAGAGCAAAGGGCCGCATCGCAGCCACCAAGCCCGCCCCCCCTCGGCACCTGTGGGCCAGGGGGCTCCTGCGGGGGTGTGGACGGGGATTGGGAGGGGCCTGGCTCCTGCTCGACCTTCGGGAACGTGCAGATGACAGAGCCTCGCTCGTTCCCACGCTCTGCCCCAGTTCACACGCACCATGCAGCCTTGGCAGGTGAAAGGCAGATCCCGTGCGCAGGAGGCCGGCTTGGTGCGCCCACCAGCACCAAGAGGCAGTCATGACAGGGCCCCCAGGCCCACCTCAGCGCCTACCCCTGGACCCATGCCAGGTTCCCCCACCCACCCCAGGGTCACCCCAGAGCCCCCCAGGGCCCTCACCAGAGCCCACCCCCAGGCCCACCCCGCGTCACCCCAGGTCCACCCAGAGCCCACCCCTGTCCCCACGCCAGGGCCACTCCAGGGGTCATCCCCCAACTCCACCCCAGGGTCACCCCAGAGCCCTCCAGGCCTGCACCAGAGCCCACCCCTGGCCCTACCAAGGCGCCCCCCACAGACACAGTGAGTCTCGCAGACACCCATGAGTCTATGTCTAGGACCAACTCCAGGGGCGGGGCTGGCCCTGGGGTAGCAGACATGCCCCCCACACCCTACCCTTTTGGGGTGTCTGACGCTGTGGTGCACACAGGACCCCAACACTGGGGACTGCCCTAGGGGAGGGGCTGTCGGCCCCAAAGGCGAGCAGGGAATGATTCAAAGGGCGAGAAACAGCCAGGCCCCTTGGGGTCCCCCAAACTTGCCCTGGTCCTCACTGCGACTGGCGCCCATGGGCCCAGGGGTGATCACCTGGGTGGTGGGGCTCTGTGCCCCATCCCCCTGTCAGCCTTGTCCCACCACCCGAGCCCAGGACAGCCACGCTCCAGCTCCCGGAGGCGGGCGGGTGTCCCTGGCCATGCCCCAGCCCCGGCTGAGGGGCCTCCGCCCGTGCGGGCTGGAGCTGGTGCCGCCCCCTCCACTCCTGTGGGGGTCCTGACCCGGGGTGGGGCCGCGCCGCCCACGTGGAGACGCGGCCGAAGGTCAGACCCGGTCGCCGGGAGCCGCCAGGCCGTGACCGCGCCCCCTCCCCGCAGATCTACCCGGACGAGAGCCATTACTTCCACAGCGACGCGCTCAAGCAGCACCTGCACCGCGCCGTCGTCAACTTCTTCGTGGACTGCTTCAGGGTCCCGGACAAGCCGCCCGCGGCCAGCGCCCGGGAGGAGGAGGACGAGGACTGAGCGGCGCCCCCTGCACAGCATGCGTGTCCCGCGCGGGCGGCTGCGCTCCGGACCAGCTCCTCGGCGTGGAGACGCGGCGCCCCCCAGGTCTTCCACGGCGCTGGAGCCCCCGCCGCCGCCTGCCCGGCGTGACCGGCGCCCCCGCCCCGAGGGCCAGGCCCGCGTGAGGGTGTCCCGGCCGCCCGCCCGCCGCGCCCGCGTGGAGCGCCGGCAGCACCAGCTGGGCGCCCGCCTCCCTGCCCGGCGCGCGGTGCTGGCGCCCTCCCTGCGGAATTAATCGGTATTTTTCTATGGTTTTTACCTGACACTGTCTCTGGTCTTGGCCTTGTTTTGTGCTTTTTTTTTTTGGCTCCCTCCCCCACTGTGCAGGCTCTGCGCACAGGCCGGAGCAGCCCCGCTTCCCGCAGGGTCACCGCAGACGGGTGGGGACGTTCAGGACGCGGAGGGGAGCGCCGCTGGGGCGGGTCACTGGGGTCACTGAGCGAGGCAGCCCCGCGCTGCCCGAGGGCGTGGCCTGGGCCCCACGGCCACTTCCAGTGCCCCGCCCTCCCCCCCTTGGTGCGTGGGCCAGTGGGTTGAAGACACACGAGAGAGAGCGCTGCCTGTGCCCGCGCTCGGAGGCAGGCGGGGCTGTGCTGGCGTCACCTTGCCCGGCCCGGGACGGCTGGGCGCCCGCCCCCAGGGGCCCGGCTCGCCTGGTGAGACCCCCGAGCCTCTGCAGCCGCGTCCGAGGGGCACCTCCCTCTGTTGTATATAAAGCCGGGGGTCCCGGCCAGCGCTGCGTTCCGGCCCTCGAGGCTGCGCTTGCATGCACGCTCCGGGCACGCCCCGCCCTGCAGAGGGCCCGTTTGGGCGAGGTCGGTACTGTGCTTTCCTCAGGACGGTCCACGGCCTGGCTGCGGGCGACCGCCCCGGGCCTGGGCCTGCTTGGAGGGCGCCTTGACCAGCAGGAGCGCCGCGTCCAGCACGCTCAGGCTTGGGCAGGGTTTCAGCCCCTCGAGCCTGGCTGTCGGCCGTGGGGTCAGATTGGGAGCCCCTCGGGCCGTGGAGCCCGTCTGGGGCGCGTGAACGGGCTGACACAGGGGCCGAGTGTCTGGGCGGGAGGCTGAGCCCACGAGCTGAGTGGGCAGGGGGCCGGGCTGGCCGGGGCAGCGGAGCGTGGCATGGCTGCGCGGGTTCACCCTGGAATAAAACATTATTTTACCACTCGGACGGCGCTTTCTCGCTTGCCTCCGCTCGCCGCCTTCGCGCACGGACCCCGGGCTTTTAGGGGGGTGGTCACGGCCGAGGGGCTGCGCCCGGGACCCTGGCAGGTCCACTCAGCGGCAGTCCCCGAACAGAGGCGTGAGCCCAAGGTGTGGGGAAGGCACAGTGCCCGGGGGTGTCACCCAGTGACACGCCTTGTCCACACCCACCGTGCTGGGCCAGCAGCCGCCGTCCGCAGCGCCCGCTGACCGACCCCACGAGGTCAGCAGCGGCTACTAGCAGCGACATTGACAAGCCAGACAAGCCAGACAGTCGCCCAAGCCCTGAGCTCAACTGTGTCCGAGCCCTAAACTGATGTGAGAAAATGCATCTCCACGTATCTGGGAAGCTCTGGGGTGCAGAAGGGAGCCCCCAGCACAGGAGTGAAAGTGCCCGCCAGAAAGAAGCCTCGGAAGAGCCTCCCTGGGCTGGGCACCCCCATGGTGCCCGCTCCGAGCCACGAGGCAGCCTGCCCCCCTCCTTGGACATGCGGCCGTGGCCGCCCAGCCGCCAGGCGGAGCTGAGGCCACAGACGAGGCCCCTGCCCCGAGGAGCCGCCCGGAGCCAGCAGGATGGGCCCCACCCACGCGTGGAGGCCGCAGGGGGAGCACAGGGCAGGATGACCAGCTGGGCCCCGCCTCAACCTCAGGCCCATGCTGCTCCCACTCAGGGGGCAAAGGGCTGAGCTCGGGCGGGACAGCAGGTGAGGGGGGACCCCACAGGTGAGGGGGGCACCCCACAGAGGCCCAGCCGCCGGGCCTGCTGCGAGTCAGAGGCTCACGCCGCAGAGCATCACCACCGCCCATTCCGCTGCGGAGCAGGCTCCCGGGCGCTGAGCGCATCAGCCCGCCGCCCTCAGGCCTCGACCGGACACGCCAGCCCTGCCCGGGCCAGCCCATGGGCCGGTCCCCACCCTCTGGCACAGGCCTGGCTCCCGCCTGACTGGGCAGCCCCACGCACGGGTGTCCCCAAGGGCTGGCGCCAGGGTCAGAGGGACACCCTCGGCCTCTGCTCCCAGCAGGTGGTGTGAACCCCTAGGGTCATCACTCGGCAGGAGCGGGGGCCTGCGAGAGGTCGGCCAGGCCAAGGGAGGCGGCCAGCCCGGGAGCAGAGGCAGACCCTGACCGTGCCCCGGCCAGCGGCCCGAAGCCAAGCCCCGCTCGGCGGCAACGCGGCCAGTAACTGGCAGCCCCGCACCTTCAGCCCCACTTCCAAGAAAGCCAGCGACGCCCCTGCCCGCCCTGCGCCCCACGCCTGGGCCAGCGCCCCTGCCGTGGCCCCCGCCCGCCCTGCGCCTGCGGCCCCGCGCGGACACAGCCTCCCTCTCTCCTGCACTGGCAACCGGCCCGCCTCGGCCCTCAGGAGCCTCGTCCGCGGTGCCGCCGGGAGCCGGGCCTCCAGGGTCAAGGCACTGGCCAAGCAGGCCCCGCACCCTGAGCTGCAGAGGGCACCTCGCCGCGTCCTCACAGGCGGGAGCGCTCACGCTCCGGGACCCCACTCCATGGCCACGACTAACCCTAATCACCCCCAAAGGGCCTCCTGATGCCATCACACGGGGGGCTGGGCTCCCTCGGAGATAGCTGGGGGCAGACTCAGTCCATAGCAGGTGGACTTTACCTACACCCCAATTCTAGAGAAAAGGGGGGTCAAGGTGTTGCTGAGGGCCCCCTGGTGGCAGGTGGGGGGACAGAGAGGACTAGTGGTGGAGTCCGGCTCGCGGGGAGGGGATGGGAGGCCTGGGAGGCTGGGGAGCAGCCCCTCAGGCGCCTGTCCCAGCACAGTGGAAACAGAATGGGGGGCCAGTTGCAACCCCCTCCTCACATGGCCTCAGCCACAGCCCGGCGTCCCTTGCAGTGGGGCTGGGGCGCTGCCGGGGGTGCTGCCCAGGGCGAGGGTGCAGCAGGGAGAAGTGTGGGCCGAGAGCCGCCCCCACCGCTCCGGACCTCTTCCCTGCTGGGGGCCTCCAGGGAGAGGGCCCTGTCCTCGCAGCCAGGGACAGGCCGGGGCAGGCTGCTGTCCACCCCCCGGGGGCCCGCCCGCCCCGCCTGCGCGCAGCCCGAGGGGAGAGCGGCCTGGCGGCGGACGCGGGCAGGAGGTCCCGGGTGCTCAAGGGGGGACCCCACTTGTTCGCATGCCCCTGTGTGGTGGCGGGGCTGGCGGCTGGGAGCTGGGGAGACCCCAGCCCCGCAAAACCCTACCCCCTCCCAGGCGCTCCCTGGCGTTCTCTTCTGCCTGCGCCTCTTCCGAGCCGCGGCGTCTGCAGCAGAGCGAGGCCCAGAGCCGCCTCCAGGCCCAGGTGTGCACACTCACGCATGCGCCGCGCCTAGGTGGCCGCCTCCAGGCCCAGGTGTGCACACTCACGCATGCGCCGCGCCTAGGTGGCCGCCTCCAGGCCCAGGTGTGCACACTCACACATGCGCCGTGCCCAGGTGGGCGCCGTGGCCCGCGCCCCGCCCCCGCATCGCACCCCCGAGGCTGCAGCTGATGGCCGCAGAGGCCAGCGGCGTGGAAAGCCTGATTGGTTCACTTTGTCTGCACCTGGGGCCCGAAGGCCTCGCCCGCCTGTTCCGGGCTGACCTAGGCGAGTGGGCTGAGCTCCTGACCGGCCAGGCTGGGGCGGGGGTGACGGGCAGGGAATCCGGGGGTGGAGTTCCCGGCACCACCTCCCACGGCCAGTACTGACCACTGTGGCCCCAGCAGCCCCTCGCTGAGGCCCCTGCCCTCTGTCCCTCTGGGCCATGACCACCCTCTGCAGTGACCACAAGTTCCACGGATTCATCTCTGCACATGTCCAGGGGCCTGGCAGGCAGGGCCACAGGCATCACGGCCGTGGACGCAAGGACAATTCAAAACGAGCTAACGGGTGCCGGAGGTGAAGTCTGGGTCACAAGGCTGAAGCTCACGTCACGGGCTGGAGAGCAGCTGGCCCGGTGTGGGTGGCCGCATCCCGTCAGAGGAAGCCTCACGGGTGCACCCCGAGGTCCCGGGCGGGGCTCCCCCAGTGCAGCCTTCTGACTCCGGCTCAGCGCCCACCAGGCCCACCCACCGGCTGCCCTGCAGCCCCCCAGCCGGCCCAGAGGGGGTTCAGCTCCTTCCAACCTCAACCGCGGGGCAGCGCGGCCTCGGCCCTCTGACATTCAGGACCCGTCCCACTTCGTAGAAGTCCCTGGAGACAGGGACACCCCGCAGCTCCGTCCTCACCCGGCCCCAGAGGTTTTGCTCTGATGTGTCTGCGGATGAGGGTCCAAGCTCAGACAAGCCGGGAGGCTGTGCGGACCACCCTGAGGCTCCCCCGGCCCCTGGCGGCTCCAGCACGGGCTGGGGGGGCCTCGGGGGGCATCTTTTCTGTCTCCAGGGCTCCCAGCAGTGACGCCGGCTGCCTGCAGAAGCAGGGGGCTCCCGGCGTGCCACCGTCCAGCCACGTCCACGGCGGGAGCTGAGGGCCGAGCAGGCAGCTGCCCAGTAGGAGGGGCTCTTGCTGACGGCTGGGAGACCCTGCTGGCTGCCCCCTGCGGGACGGCTCCTGGCCGGCTGCCGCCACCTGCCTGACCGGCCAGCCCGGGGCGGGGTGACAGCGGCAGAGGCAGTGGCCGTGCGGGAGGACCCCCAGGGGCCCGTGCCACTGCGGCTTCAGGGCTCCCTGAGGGACGGCTCCCTGCATCCCCGGCTCCTCGGCCGCGGCCAGCCGTGGCCTCTGGGCCCCAGAGTTCCACTTCTCAGCCCTCCCCAATGCCCACTCGTCCTGTCCTGCGCTCTGGGCCCCTCTCCTCGGGTCTGTTCACCCCCCACCTGCAGCGCAAGCTGCCCCTGGACCCGCATGCCCAGGCTCCTCCCGCCCTCCAGCGCGCCAACGTCCCAGCCTCGCCCGACACCCACCTCGGGGTGCTGTGGACAAACATGCAGGTCTCGGCCCTGCTCTCGGCTCAGCAGGGCCATGAGCAGCGCCACAGGGAAAAGCCACGCGCGCCTGCGGGCCACGGCTCGGCCCCGCTCCCCCGGGGGCCCAGTCCCTGAGTCTGAGCCAGCCTGCCCCGCCCCTCTCCCCCAAAGGAAGCCAGCCCCAGCCCGGGCCCCAAAGCACGCAGGCTGCCTCTCCCGCCTCCCTGCTGCAGGCCCACTCCTGACCCCTCTCCACACCCTTCAGCCGGGCCACCCCCACCCGGATACAGGCCCTGGAGCCCCCCAGCAGGCAGCCCTAGGGCCACACCCACACCCCCTCCACCCTCTGCCTCTCCTCGGTGACACCCAAAGCCAGTCTGAGCGGGTCACGGCCCCATCGGGGTCTGGCCTGGGGTGTGAGAGGTCAGCTTGGGGCAAACCCAGTGGCAGGCCGGGCCCTGAGCAGCCCCCAGGCCTGTCCCTCGCGCAGCTGCAGGCCTCTGTTTTCATCTGGCCGCAGGCATGGCCAGCGCTGCCCGGCGCGTGGGCTCCCTGGACGTGCGCCCTGGCTGACGGCCCTGCCCGCCCACTGCTTCCTGGCTTGGCTGCCGCCCGAGACCCTGGCGACCCCCAGCAGCCCTCACAGGAGCTCGCAGAGAAAGGGGCAGTGGGAGGTGCTGCTGTGCCCAGGGGGCAGCCAGCTGCGGTGTGAGGGCTGCTGCGCCCCCGCCCTCCCGACACAGCGGTGAGCAGGAGCCGGAGGGGCCTGACCCGGGGGCGCCTTTGCCGTTTTGCCTCCAAACTAACCCCCAGCCCCAGGAACTCACGAGCCTGGAGGCCCCTCCTAGTGTCCACCCAGCGAGCGCCCCAGTCTTGCAGCGTGGAGACCCCGCTGCTGCCCCAGCTGGGGGCTGGGGACTTACCTGGAGATGCGGCGCTGCTCTCCGTGGTGCCTGCACCCGCAGTTCTTTGGCGCTTTGGTTCCCAGAGCACAGGAGCACCCCAGGACCGCAGGCTGCTGGGCCGCCTCCCTCCTTCCGCGCCTCCTGCAGGGCGTCTCCCCACTGGCCTCGCCTGGGGGCCCTGCAGGTCTCTCACCTGTGTGGTCCCCAGTGACCGTGAGGAGAGCGCCTGCCTTGCCGATAAGCACCGTGAGGAGCACTCGGGGGCCTGTGAGGTGCCGCGGCAGGTGGGCGGCCGTGGAGACGCTGCTCCCCAGAACCAGGGTGCCAGCCCCTGGGCGCCCCTCCTGCCCACCCTGCCTGCCCCCCGGCAAGTGCAGGCGCAGGAGCCCAGAGCAGGGAGGACCCCGGGTCCTGCCCACCTGTCCCGACCCGCGGGATGCGAGGCACGGAAAGAGAAGGGCTGAGGATTGAAACGAGGGCTTGACAACCTGACGCTAGCGGTTGCTTCTTTTTCCTTTTCCTTCTCTTTTCCTTTTCCCTGTCTGTCTACCTTCCCTGGCCAGTCTCTGCTCCTCTCGCAGCGCTCTCCTCTCTCGCGCTTCTCCTCTCAAATCTCTTTTCTCCTCCTCGCTCTCCCGCGCTCCTCTTACACCCTCGTAGCTCCTCCCCCGACCTCCCAGTCTCGTGAGCTTTACAGGAAAAACCTGCGTCTCCGAAGGCGAACCGGTAAAGCGAGCTCATGCACGCATACGCACCACGGCGCGGACTCCAGACGGCTCCGGACACCCAACCTGCTCCCCATCCCTCGGGGGACTGCCTGGGCCCGGCCTCCGACGCCCCGAGGCACAGCAACAAACATCCTCCCGCTCTCCAGCGAGCAGCTCGCCGAGCCCCTGGCCACCGGGTCCATGTGAAGTGGGGTGCCCGGGCCCCACAGCGCTCCTCGGCTTTGCAGGCGCCCACAGGGCAGCTCTGAACACGCGGCGCGCCCACCCGGAAGCCGCAGGAGAGACTGCCCGAGGCTGCCTCGCCCTCTCCGCCAGCTGGGACCAGCCAGCGCCCCGGCCGCACCCAGCCCCGGCCAGACCTGGAGACGCCGCCCCTCTGGGAAGCTCGGGGCTGGCGGGCGGGCGGGCTTCCTGGGGGCTGGGCAGACACACCTCAAAGTCCCACGGGCCTCAGCGCCGAGGCCGGGGCTGGACACCTGGGCTCAGCAGGGTGAGGACAGGGTGAGGCCCAGCAGAGGGCGGTGGGGATGGGAGGGAGGCTCCAGTGTCCACCCCGGTCCAGCCGTCGTCCTGGTCCCAGAGGGGCTGCTCATGTGGGCAGCAGACAAGCCCACAGCGAGTCCCGCGCGAGGGGGGCCTGTCGGGCGCACCTGGGAGGCGCCGGGGTGCTCCGCCGTCATCTGGACTCCGGGCTCCGCTTTAGCAGAAACACCTGCCCCCGGGCGGGCCCTGAGTTGATGCTGGGAGGCCAAGGACCCGGTGCCTGCGCGGTGAGCCAGCCCCAAGGACACGGCCCGACTCCTGGGGAGGGAGCTGGGGGGCCAGGCCTCGCAGAGAGGCCCCCGAGCAGGAGGGGTGCGAGCAGGCCCAGGGCCAGCACAGGACACGGCTCGGGCTGGCGGCCCCTGTCCCCGCCCCTCTGGCCTCTGTGTGACCTGAGGCAAGTGTCCGGACCCCTTGGGCCCAGCCCCCCGGTGAAGCAGGGAGTGCCCGTTAGGCCAGCAAGGGGTTCTCCACGGTGCGGGCAGAGTGGGCAGAGGAGTCCCGAGCCCTCGGTGGCTTCTTCAGCCTTTAATGCTCTTTCGCCACCATTTGTAGCGAGGCGCCCGGGTCGGGGGCCGGGGGCTGGCGGGCCTCCCAGCGCCTGTGGGTCTGCTCTTTCTGGACCCCCTGGGTCTCTCATGGGCTCCGCCACGCCGTCCTCTGTGACGCTGCCCCGTAGGCCCAGCGCCGGGCCCGGGTGCGCCCACTCTCGCCGGCCTGCACACTCCAGGTGTCCCCCGTCAGGCCGCGCCCCATCCCGCGCCCCCAGCGCCTCCCGCATCCAAGGCCGCAGGCGACGGCCACAGAGGCCGGCGGAGCAAGAGCGGGCGTCTTCGTCGCCCCGCGGTAAGTCGGGGGGCAGAGCAGCGGTCGGGCTGCCAGCGAGCGGCCGCGGCCATGAAGCTATGCGGACGCGGCAGAGCGTCTGTGACTCGGCTTGATTTTTTTAACAAAAGAAACTGGAGTTTGCATTTCAGCGGCGGTTGAACGACGGGTTTCCGGGGCTGGGGGAGGCACTGGGAGTCCCACGGCCAGGACGCCTGTGACCCTGCCCGGGCCCGGGTTGCAGTCCTGGGGGCGAGGCCGAGCCCTCCAGTCCACGAGGCCCATCCGCCAGCAGGTGAGGCCTCCCCCGAGCCCCCCCTCTCTTCCCACCTCCCCGCTCCTGCCTCCCCTCTCCCCTGTCCCCGCCTCCCTTCTGGCCGCCCCAGGCCTCGGCACCTCCCGGCCGGCAGCTCCAGGGACAGCAGGCTGACCTCGCGCAGAGGCCTCCTGCCTCCTCTAGCCTCTAGGCTGAGCCCGGGCCACCAAGGACGGGCCCAGCGCGTTGCTCACAGCGCCCACCCTCCCCGCCCACAGGCCCAAGCGCCAGGAGCTGGCCAGCCTCGCGTGCAGGTGCGCCGGTGCCGCTGCACCTGGGCGTCAGAAACCAGAGCTCAGGCCTGGCGGGGCCACGGCAAACACCAAGACGGGAGGGAGCGGCCCCGCGGCTTCCTGGGGCTGTGGTCTCGAGCCGCCAGCAGAGGGCAGCAAAGGAGAGGCTCTGGGTCCCGTCCAGCCACAGACGCCCCAACACAAGCCAGGTGTGCTGCGGTGCAGGAGGCCACCATGGGGGCCCAATGTGCCTGTGGCGACAAGAGAGGGCGCAGAGCCGAAGGGCCAGGCACTGCCCGAGCTCAGGGGGGCAGGGGTCCGGTGGGCCGCCAGGAGAGGTGGTGCTGGCTCCACTCCCAGGGCGGAGGTCCGGTGGGGTCAGGGCAGGGGAGGGACAGATTGAGGACAGAGGCCTGAAGCCTGGAAGCTGCGTTGGGGTGGCCAGTGGCTCCCTGGGGGCCCGGGGCTTCAACACCACCTCCTCAAGGGCCCGGAATGGAAGCTAAGGCCAGGAGCCAGCCGGAGACTCAGCCCCACTGCCCGGCAGGCAGCCGGCGGGGCGGCAGGACTTGCGGGACGGGGCCGGGACTAACACCTCCTGTTCCGGCCTGGACACTCGCCCGCCCTGGGAGAGACAAAGGGAGAGCGGCGGGCCCGGCCCCCGCGCCCCGTGGCTGGCCAGCTGGGGCCCTGCCAACCCAGGGCGGCCCCAAGGCCCCGCCCCAGCAGGAGTGGAACGCAGAGAGCTGTCGCCAGCCCTTCCTCAGGTTGGGAAGAGGACGCCGGGGGCCAGGCCTCGTGGACACTGAGGGATGATTTCCCCAGGCCCACAGGACACAGCCGCGGGGATCCCCGATGCCCAGGATCCCTCAGGGTGGACACACCCCCAGCCCCAGGGCTGGGGCTCTGCATGGCTCTCGCGTGTACCCCACTGCCAGCACCAGCTGGAGGGCTCCCGAGGAGCCCCGGAGCGGCCCGGACAGGGCAGGGCTTCAGTGGAGGGGTGACGCCTCTGACACGACCCCCGCACCACCTCCGCCAGGACGCCTAATGACCGCACCGCCTCAGCGCAGGGGTGAAGCTTGGAGCACTCACCACAGGCTCGAGCCACACCCTGGCCTGTGGCAGATGGAGCCATGCCCGGGTCCTCTTCTGGCCCCGGCCCCCTGGAGCCCCCACTTGTGCCGACCCCCAGCCGCCCCTGGCTGCGAGGCTGCCTGGAGGACGTGGTCGAGGGCGTCCTCGCGCGGCAGGCGCAGCGGCCCAGCCCCAGGCGCTGTGCGGGCAGCCGTAAGCAGGCTGACCTCGGCGCCATCCACTTTCCAATACGCCACGTTTTTAATATTCTCTGGGTCAAAGAGCCTTTTCAGGTGCGCCGGAAGCCGCGGGAACGTGCGCGACCATCCACAGGGCCCGACGCCGGCCCTCGGCGGCAGCGACGGACGCCCCTACCCGCGCCCGCAAGCCGGGTGGCAGCAAGGCGGGACAGGAGGGCGGGCTGGTGCCTGTGACGCCCGAGAGGCGCCCTCCAGAGACGTTCCTTAGAGAACATTCACTAAAAAATATATTGCCTTGAAATTTCATGGCAAATGGGATCCCGCTGGATGGAAATCTTACAAAGCATGCAAACCTGGGACAAAGGACCCGCTCAACTCTAAGTTCAAAAGTACATTTATTTAAAACGTGGGAAAGTTATCAATATAAAAGAAAAGAGTATAAGAAATAAAAATAATCAAAGTACAAAACATTTCAAGTTTTAACATCCATAATTTAGATAGCAAGATCTTTATTTACACCATTTCATCTGCAGCTTCCGCTTATCTAACAGTGTCGTGGAAACAGTTCCGAGCCAGCCACTGAACCAGGAGCCTAATGTGGGCTCCCGAAGTCTCATAACACAAGACATAATTCACGTTCCCCCGGGGGGATCACATCTCAACGAGATGCAGCACAGTCACTCTGCTCGTCTTCCCGGCTGGAAAACAAGCGCCCGGCCGGCACGTGCCGGCGGCGGCATCAGTTGAACTTATACGTGGCCTCGTTGAGGAAAAGTCCATTCGCCTGTCCCGCCGCAGCGCGCCCCAGCCCCGGGACCCGCCCCCCCCAGCTGATCCCCTTCGACTCACCCGCACCACATGGCGGGCGCCGCCCCGGGGCCCCCCCAGCCAGCACCGCTCCCTCTCAAAGGATATGACTCGTAGTCCAGGGTCTGCGTGAGCACGCCCGTCAGCACGAACTCCGCGTTGTGAACGTCTGGGGGACAGCAGCGCGGTCAGCGGCCACGCTGGTCCCGCCCGCCCGCAGCCTGCCCGCCCGCCCGCCGCCCGCCCCCGCGCGTACCCATGCCCCTGGCAAAGTACTCCCGGCACAGGTGCAGGTCGTTCTCGCAGGAGATCAGGATTATCTCCGACAGACTCTGCGGGGGGAGAGGGCGCGGTCACTGCAGGGCGACCACCTGCTTTCCGGCGAGGAGGCGTCCCCAGCCGCCGCCCACCTTGTTCTGCTTGTGCTCCAGGAGCTTCCGGAAGGAGGGCTGCTTGGTCAGCACCTTCCCGCCCGCGCACTCCACAATCGCTCGCATGGTGGACAGACTCGGGCAGATGCCGGGGGTGATGTAGAAATACTTCGCCTAGAAAGCAACGCGAGCGCGCGCCGTTTCAAGCCGCTGTGCGTTCCCGAACTGTGTCTCCTCACAATCCCGCCCTGACCGTTTCCGTGCCTGGCTCCCTGCGGCGAGAAGGGGCCGGCAGCCCCCCCGTCTCCAGCCTGGCGTGGGGCTGCAGGGACCCGGCCGGGTACTCTGCGGGTCTGCTGACCCTAAGGGCCTGTCCGGCCGCCCTTTTGTTGCCTCCAGTTCTAAATCCTCAGCGAGGCCAGGAGGGCCCGTCAGTGAGGGGCAGCGCCCAGCCCTGCAGGGCGCCGTTCAGATGCATCGAGGGCACAAAGCTGGCTCACGCCAGGAAGGCTGCGCGGCCCGGCCCAGGGTGTGACCAGAACACCCGGGGCGGGGGGAGGGGGGGGAACCGATGCATAAAACACACGCCTCACTTAGACATCACGAGGGGTGACGGGGGACCCCAGAAGCTGACCAGCGGACGCCTTGTTGCTAAGATGGAAACCCTGGCTGGGGAGCCGGGGCGTGATCTCCAGGACAGCACGAGCCGCCCAGCAGCGAGCAGGGCCGGGGGCAGACTCAGGACCGTCCTCCCCTTCTCTCCCCTCCCCTCCCCTCCCTCACAGCCGCTGCTGGAAGATTCTTCTCTCAGTAAACGGCCAGGCTCTGGCTCTTCGGCAGCTTCCTGGCCGTGCAGCCTGCCCCACGCCCTCGTGTCTCAGTGTGGCGCTGCCCGACGCAACAGTAAATAGTTTGGGGCCTGCCCGGTGGCACAGGGGCCTGAGCGCAGCGCTGAGGCCGTCCGCAGCCTTTGCAGCTCGAGTTCGATCCCAGCCGGCCCTGGCCGGGAGCAGCCCACGAGGCGCACAGACCCCTCCTGCCGCCCGCTGCTCCCCTCAGCAGTGCTTTCGGTCGTCTGCCTGTTCTGCTCCCCGCTCTGTCTCTGGGGAGTCCTCTCGCCCCCCCACCCCCACGACTCTGGCCTGCACCCCAGTTGTTAAAAAATAAAAAAAAAAAACCAGTCCGAGCGCTTGAATAGGTCACATGAGCTGTGTCATTAGAAGCGACGAGACTGACGATGCCAGGAGAGGCGGAGCAGCCCCGGGACGGCCACAGAAGCCTGCCCGCGTGGCCTCCCCCGAGCCTGCCTGCCCCGGACGGGCCGCGGGCCCGCACCCCCTCTTGTTCTCTGCGTGTTCTCTGCCCTCATGCAGAACGGGGGATGGTCTGAATGATTAAGGTTTCATTTTCTAGCAGCCTCACTCCGAGTGCGCTACAGACACTACTTCGCTTTGAACCACTCGGGGCAAGGCCTGACCGCCTCAAGCACACGTGCACTAGCTCAGTCCCGGGGCTCATTTGGCCCCTAATTAGACGCATGAAGAGCAGACCGTCCTCACGCACGCACGCTGCTCTTGGACCAAAAGGGATTTCCAAGCTGAGCATTAACAAATATTTAAAAACATTTAGACCTGAATTAGACACATTCAAGCCTTTTCTCCACATCTCCTCCGTCCCACAGCTGACACCCCACAGTACCACGACGGCTGCAGGAGCAGCAGCGGCAGCTGCGTGTCCCAGGATGGACGCCCCGACAGGGCTGCTGGCCCGGCATTGTGAGCCTGAATCCCGGAAGGCCTGGGGGACACGGCAGGGCCGCCGGTCCCCGAGAGCAGGGACCCTCTCCTCTGGGCACCCCCGCCACACCGTGGCCCCAGACGCCCGTGCACCCTCGCCCAGTGTACCTTGAAGAGCGGGGCCACATGCGCCCGCTTCAGGGACTCCTCCAGGCTGAAGGAGAACAGCACCTCGGCCTCGGCGTCGCGGAGCAGGAAGCTCTGCTCATCTGGAAGGGAGGCGGTGCTGGCGGTGCGGCCTGGCGGCCCCGCCCCTCGCACAGGGGCCCGCCCGGCCAGATTTCATCCCCTGTCCCTGAGAACCCCGCCCGGGGGACGCGGCAGACTGTCCTAGAGTACGGGAGCGCTGGGCCCTCCTGTGGCTCCGCCGCCTCGGCCGTGAGCTCACGCCGACGGCGGGGCACCAGGCCCGGGGCCGCCACAGCGCGGGTGTGGACGGACCACCATGGCAGCCACGCGACCACCTCGGGCTGACGGGCTTCAGTGCCTCTGTGCTGGGGCGCGCAGACCCATAGCGAGGAAGACCCGAGGCGGGGAAGCTGGTCACCAGGCCAGGGCCTGTCCCACAGGCTGGGGGCTCGGCGGGGTGGGGGCGGCACGTCCACACGGGGAGGGTGAACGCAGCTGCTCGGGGCCACTGAGGCTGAGCTTGCTCTGCGCTCCGGGCACTCGGTTCCCGGGACACTCGCTTGCCCTCCCGGGCCACCTCCGCATGGCTGCTAGGGGAGGGGTCACTGCGGAGCGGGGAGGCGGGCGGGGGGGACCCCCAGGCTGGGGGGCACCGCCTGGCCTCCCTGACAGCAGACTCCCACCCAGCAGAGCATCGGACAGGGCGGGGACCAAGCTGTGAGCCCGGGGCCGCGGGCAGGGCAGGGCCAGGGATTAAAGGCTGAATCGGGGTGGACAGGGACGCGTGTCTGGCGGGAGAGGGAGGCAGCGCTCACCCACGAACTCCTGGCGCCGGAAGCACTCCTCCAGCCACTCGGGCGTCACCACGTGCCGCGCCACCGAGATGGCCGTCAGGAACTTCACGGTGCGCGTCACCTTGCTGGCGATGAGGTGCGTGCACTTCTGCGCGGACTCCGCCACCTCGCCGCCCAGGATGTAGAGCTTCTGCGGCCACGACACACACAGGGGCTGGGCTGAGTCGGAGGAGCCGCGTGGCGGCACCGGGCGCGCTCGGGCAGGAGACGTGGCCAGGAGGAGCAGCCCCAGCGAGCGCAGATTCGGGCGGGCAATGCACAATTTGGGGGCAACGCACAGAGCCAGCCCCCCGCGCCCCCCAGGGGCACCGACGACACGTGCATCCCGGGCAACACAAGGCCGGCGCGCTGGCTCGTGAGGGGGGCATGGCCCCAGGAGGTCGCCACACTCGGCCCCAGACTGGCGGACGCGACCCGCACCAATTGGCCACGGCGGGTGCAGACGCGTGGCTCGCGAGCTGATGCCTGTGCAGGCTGTGGTCAGATCGCTGCACTCACAGCGTTTACGTTCGTTTCTTCCTTAAAATCAGAACTGAAACGCGTGAATCTAACGACCCAGACGAAGTTACAGGAGCCACACCCTCCCCGGGACTCTCTCGTGCCATCAATTTTAAAACTTTCAAAGTCGCTCCGTGGCTCACAACGCACAGCCGAGACGGTCTCAGCGCCACGGCAGGCACCGTCCAGGCCCCTGGCCCGGGCCGCACAGGCTGGGCACACAGCACCCCCCACAGCACCTCCACAAGCAGCCGGCAGAGGGGATGGCGCCCCAGAGCGCCTTACCTTGACGTACTGCTGGACCTGGGCGGGCTCGAACCCGGTGAACAGCACGAAGGGGGTCAGTTCTGGCGTCAGCTTTTTGGTGGGCGGGGGGATGTCTTCAATTCTGCCAGGGAGACCAGAGCAGAGACTGGCTTTAGGCGTACCTGGAACGGCCCTGACCAGACAAGCGCCGTCGCCAGCTCCCACAGCCTCCGCAGCTCGCGCGCGCCTGGCCGCGTCTCCTTGGAGGAGAGAGAGGTGGCGAGTGACCCGCCCCTCCCTGGCACCTCCCAGGGCTCAGCGGCCGACTCTGCTCTTCCTCCCCCTCCCTCCCCACTCAAAGTAAAAGGAAGTTGGTTCTGAAAAGGCCCCCGGGCGTCCCAGGCCTCTCGGCCCTCCTACACCTCCAGACCCTGCTTTTCGCTCTGATCTCGGTGTGATATTGTGATGCGTCAAAAATAGCCACGTAGCAAGGGTTTTACCAGACAATGCAGTAATTCACGGGGCGTGGAAAGGGAGAGGGAGCCCGGGGAGATGAGGCAGGAAGGGCGAGGCAGAGCGCGCCGCAGCGCGGGCCGTGCCAGGCGGGGAGCCGCGCCCCGGGACAGCAGGGAGGGCGTCTTCCGGAGCCACCAGTGGGGGACAAAGGCCCAGCTCTGCCCGGCACCTGCGGGCCCCGGAGAACCAGGGCAGGCCGCAGTCACTGACCGGCCTGGCCCGGCAGCCGGCCAGGCCTTCCAAAGGACGGGCGCTCGCCCGCGTGTCCACACGGGCGCAGGGAGGCGGCTCTGCGCTCGCGCAGTTCGGCCCGGCCGTGAGACGCCGGGGATGTCGGGAAGCAGAGCGCAAATTTGCCCGGAGCCCCTGCTCGTTCCAGAGACGCCCCCACCGCCGCCCCTGCCCAGACCGTGCGGCCGCGCCCACCCACCTGGCTCTCTTGGAGGACGGCTGCGTGCTCACCGCTTCGTTCTGCTTCAGCTTGGGCGGGAGCCTGGCACCCTGCGATAAAGCGGCGTTTCAGCCCTCTCCCGGGGAGCACGGAAGTGCCCGAGGGCCCCACGCCACCCCGTCTGCACACAGCCCAGACGCCGGCCCCAAGGGCGCAGCCGCAGGAGCAGAAACCCCGTCCCCGCACGTCACGCCACACGTGGCTCCTGACGTACCCCGGCTGGCAGCCTGCGTGGGTCTGGAAACATACTCTTTGCGTCACACGCTCTACCAAGAAACCTCGCCCACGAGGGTGCAGGAGACCCCCCGGGTGACCAGACCGACTGCGCCATCAAGGGCGAGACGGGAGCAGGCTGTGCCCCGCCGCCTTCACCTGCCCACGCGGAGCTCCTGCACACGCACGCCTGTTCTGACCCGAACCCGCCACCTGCCGCGGGAGCCAAGTGCAGGGCAGGCAGGCCTCTGCCACCGCCCCCCGGGTCCCAGCACCCACCCGGCCTCCAAGCCGCCCCCGGGCTGCACTGGCGGAAGGAAAGGGCCCAGCTGACTGACGCGGCCCCGGGGAAGCGCCCGGGGCCCACAAGGGCGCCAGCTTGAATCTGATGGCTGCAGCCCTGCCCCCACGGGAGTCACTTGCCATGCTGACAAGCCACTAGAAGAGAAACTTCAATTCGCAAACGAGTGTGCCCCCACGTGTCTCCCACCGCTGCGGTGAGCAGGCGGGGAGCTCGCTCCACCTACCATCAGCAGCTCCGCAGACACTTTCAAGGGAACTCTCCAAGCGTCTAGCAAGAGAGAGACAGATTATTTCCACGACGTGACCACAGAAAGCCTGCTCTGGGGTGGCCGTCCTGGGCACATGGGGTCAGCGGTGCAAACCCTTCATTCCAGGGAAGGCGGGGACAGAGGAACCGCGGCCGCTGCGGGGGGCTCCGGGAGCTGCCGGCACTCCTGGGAAGGCTCTGGGGAGCAGCAGCCGACGCCCCTGCCACGCGTGGAGCCGGGGTCACGGTGGGGAGCCCACGCGGCAGGCCCAGGCACCACAACCCCCACGGAGCCGGGCTCGATGCTGCGAGGGGTGGGCCGAGGATGGGAGAAGAGACGGGGGCGGCTCCCAAGGTCAGGTGGGCCCACAGACGGGGCGGGGAAGCAGCAAAGCTTCCTCCCACCAAACCCCGGGCCTCGGCTGCTCAAGGAGCAGACGCTGGGCTGGGTCTGGACGGCCGTGCTCCAGTGACGTCCACAGGCACAGGGCCCAGGGCTGCGCCTTTCCGGGGTGGGGCGAGGACGGCACCCGCACCAGCAGGACCATCACGCGCGACATGGCCCGAGGACGCCACCTCCACCCTGACCAGGAGCCCGGGGCTGCCCTCAGAGGCGCCATCTCGGAAGCACAGACTAGCTTGATGTAGAGCTAACAGGAGCGCCTCCCGCTACGACAGCCGAGCTTAAAAATGCAACAAAACCCCAGCCCACGAGGCCCTGGGCAGGGCGGGCAGCCGGCAGGAGGGCGGGAGAGAGCACAGACTTCATTCAGGGTGGCGGAGCACTTCCGGCGTGAGAACCCCGCTCACCCAGGAGGCCCAGAACCAGGTGCTGCGCGGGGGCGAAGGGGTCCTGCAGGCTGAAGGTCGTGTAGCGGCTGCACTGAAGCTGCCTCAGCGCCTCGAAGTTCCCCAGGAGAATGTCCCCCAGCCACTGGGCGTTCACGCAGGGGATCCTCCACTCTTTGGCTTTCTCGTACTTTAAACCAGTCGGTCTTTTTATGAGGAAACATTAAGCGCGGGTTAGAGGCCTCTGCTCTCACCCGTATTTACTCTCCAGCTCTCGCGACGGCGCCGCAGGGCTGTCCAGAAACCCCCGCGGGGGCTGAGCGCCCCACGCCGCACACCCATGTCCCACTCCCGCCCGGCGCCACGGGGGCTCGCAACGGCTTCAGCTCAGGCACTTGTGAGCGTCGCTGCCCGTCTTTCAGCAGACCCTGGGCCTCACAGGCAGGTCTCCACGCGGCAAGGAACACGGGGCCGCGGGGCACACACCCCGGGACAGGGAAGCGCAGGCGCGGGGCGCGCAGCGCGGCGCTTACTCTTTGCAGATGAGCACGGTGTTGCTCCGGCACAGGTAGCCCGTGTACTTGGCGCCCGCCAGGTAAGCCATCAACTTCAGGTCGTCCCTGTCACTGTCGACAAATCCAGTCACAGAAATAATCTAAGGGGAAGAGAGCAGAGAAGCCGAAACACAGGGACGATTAATCCCGGCCCCTCCTCCCGAAACGTGGTGCCGCCCCCGGCGCCCAGAACAGCACTTTAAAGGCGGCAGCGGCATGCCCTGCCGAGCCACGGCGGGGCCTCTCTGCACCTGTGGCGCTGCTCAGGTGATCCCCACGGGCACTGGCCGAGCCACCCCCACCCTTCCCACTGCCCGGCGCGCCAAGGCCAAGGAGAGCCCCAGGGCTGCGCGGGCCCTGCCGCAGCGGCCACCTCGGGTGCCTGCACAGCACCAAGGACTCCGAGCGGCGGCAGGAGGAGGGGCCCTGACGCAGCTGGGGGCACTGGCGCGGGAGGACGGGGCAGCGGCTGGCGGGGGGAGCAGGTGTGGCCTCACGTGCTGCGCGCAGGGCTTCCCCCCGGGCGGAAAGGCCACGGGGAAGTGCAGGGTGCGGTGAGGCGGCACCATTCTCTTGCGCTTCAGCACGGTGTTCAGCCAGTGCGCCGTCACGCAGCGCTTCCGCTCCCGGATGGCCTGTGCAGAGGACGGGAGCCGCTGCGTCCTCACGGATGTGACGCAGGGCCGGCAGGGTCGGCTCCCCGCGCCTGGCTCCCCTCTCCCGCCTGACCACGCGGAGCAGCGACCCTGATGCCGCCCGCGGGCAGCTGCTCGCTGGGGACAGCCAGCAGCACAGAGGGCAGCGCTCGCCATGGCCCAAGTGGCGCCTCAACTGGAAATGCGAGAACTCGTCTCTGATCCTCAAGACTGAGCGCCATGGGAGCGCAAAGGCCCCACACCAGCGAGGACTGGGGTGCCCGCCCTCCCCAAGTGCAGCACAGAAGCAGCCTCCCGAGAGGCCTACCTTCCAGCGGACACGCGGTCCACAGCGGGCACTGCCCTGACAGCCCACCCCCGTGGGGCTCTGCCGCAGGGTGCCGCGGCCCCTAGCCCGTCTCCACCACTCAGGGCACAAGGCCCGGCTCTGGGCAGGGTCCCTTCCACCTCCCTGTGGCCTTCCCGTTGGCGCAGCAGACACGGGAGAGACCCCCCTCCCATCCTCAGTCCCGGAGCAGGGGCCCCTCACCTGCGTGTACACGTTGCTGACCTGGCTCTCACACAGAAGGTGCGTGCAGCGGCCAGATAAGGCGGGGTCCACGGTGCCGCCGTGTGCCTGGATGATCTGCACAAAGACAGCCCGTCACGGGCCGGCGCAGGCCAGGGTGGCAGCCACTCAGCGGGCGGAGCCCAGGTGCAGCCGCTGCGCGCACCCCCATCTCCACCCACGACAAAACAGACGAGCGCAACACTCATTCTGTCTGGAGGCCCAGAGGGAAGAGGCAGCCTCTCTCCCAGAGAGGAGAGCCCGGGGGGCTCAGGACAGAGGAGGGGACAGGCCCTGTTGGGGTCACCAAAAACCTGACCTTACTGCCACAGCCCTACTCACAGGAAGGCCACGCCCCCGAGAACCCCAAGGACAGAGTCTTAGAGAGAACACCCAATCCCTTCCCTCCCAGCTGAGGAAGCAGATCAGAAGAGCAGCCGCGGCCCCACCCCGCACTCAGAGTGCCTGGGTCTCCTCGGAAGCAGCCCCCAGACAAGGTGGCTCCGTGGGGCCTGCTGGCCACTCACCCGCTTCCAGGCGGCCAGCAGCTGCTTGTCGGACATCTGCTCCGGGTAGTCGGCCACTGCGAACACACAGCCCAGCAGGAAGCCACCCTCGGGGACTAGGCAGAACGACACCGGGAGGGGAGTTACACCCTCGGGCCTGCTCGCCAGAATCAGAACCGCCCTCTGGCCAGCGCATGGACAGGCACACCCCCTGTGGCAACCCAGGCTCTGCATCTGCGCCAAGTCACTGAAAGTAGCACCAAGGGCTCCTGCCCCGATGCACAGGGGCAGTCCCGTGGCCACCCGGCCTCCCGCAACACCAAGGAGGCTGCCGAGGGGGCATCTCAGGTCTCCAGGCAAAGGCTGTCCCCCAGGCCACTGGCTGCTGAGGCCGGCACCCACCCCGCACCCGTTCTGCACGAGCTGCAGCGTGACTCCTCACCCCGGCACCCCACCCGGGCAGGGGCAGACTTCGGGAGAAAGAGCCAAGTCCCATCACTCACGCTCCACTGCCGGGTCGTGTCCAAACAGCTGGGGCTGCGGCTGTGGCTGTGGGGGCGCCTGCAGCTGCAGGGGCGGTGGCGGCTGACCCAGGTGCTGTGCACTCTGAGCTTGCATCTGCTGCTGCTGCTGCTGCTGCTGCTGCTGCAGGCGCTGCAGCTGCTGCTGCTGCTGCATCAGGCTGTGCTGCTGCTGCTGCTGCTGCTGCTGCAACTGAGCCAGCTGCTGGTGCTGCAGCTGCTGCTGCTGCAGCTGATGCAACTGCTGCTGCAGGGCATGCTGCTGCTGCAGGGGCTGCAGCGGCTGCTGAGGGCGGGTCAGTGGCTGCTGGGGGTGCAGCTGCTGTGGGGGGAAGTGTAGCTGCTGCTGGGGGAAGGGATGCTGATGGACCTGCGGGGGCTGCTGCGGGAAGGGGTGTGTCTGTGCAGGGGGGTAAGGCTGCTGGGCCATCTGCTGCTGCTGCAGCTGCAGGATCTGCTGGGGGGGGAGATGCAGCACCGGGTGCGGCTGGGGCGGGGGCAGGGGCTGCTGCTGCGACAGGTGTGGCTCCGGGGGCCCCTTCCCGGGGCTGAAGAGAACGGCGTTGGCGTGCACGTGGCCCTGCTGGCTGTGGTTCACCTGCTGCTCGACACTCTTGGTAGGTGCTGAGAGGGACTGCAGGATCTGGAACAGAGAACATCGGCGCGGCTACCAGCAACTGCCGCCGTGCACGAAGGGTCTCTCGTGGAGAGAGCAGCGTGCCCGTCTTCTCACCGTTCAACTCAAAGGCAAGCGCCATGCAACCAGGAGCTTCGAGAAACGCACGTTTCTCCTTTGCAGCCACCAAGCACCACAATTCAATAGTGCAGGGGAGTGAGTTTGTATTGGGGGCCTCGAGTGGGAACCAAGCGGGGACAATGGAATCAGCTCTGAACTGCAGCTGACGACACACGGGCTCCCGTGGTCGGAGACGGCCGCAGACCAGCCCCGAGAACGCCCTGCCCGTGAGCGACCTGCTCCGGGAGCGGGAAACACACCGGAGCAGGCCACGCCCCCGCGCACGCCCCGAGCGACTCACGTGGGCGACGTGGGAGGGCCGGCCGGCCTGCTGGACATCGGCGCTGTTGGTGATGTTCCTGAGCGTCCGCACGGCCGGGTTCCACGTGGCGGTCATCTCCGGCCTGCCGGGACCCTGGAGGCTCTGTCCCGAGGCCAGCAGGCCGCCCCGGCCCTCCACGGGCAGCAGGCTGCCCGGCACCGGGGGCACGTTGGCGCAGAGGTTGATGAGCCCCGGCTCCTTCCCCGGGGGCAGCCGGCGCTTGGCCGCCGCCAGCTGCGGGACCTCGGCGGGCGTCCAGTTCAGGTTCCTCTCCTGCTTCTCGGGAGACGAGTCCGAGGAATCATCGAACATCAACTCCCCTTTGGGTTTCTCGGTGCTCGCTTTGGGCGAGAACGGGCGGGCGCCGGGGGGAGAGCCCTCCCGGGAAGAGGCGGGGCTGGACTTCCCGTCCGTGCTGCCCTCATCGGGGGAGTCCGGCTCCTCGTTTTCGGCCTCCTCCTCCTCCTCCTCCTCCTCCTCATAAATAATCAGACGAGGGTGATAAAAGGCTTCATCCTTCCTGGCTTTCTCGGACACGCAATCCAGGACCCAGTCCGGGGTCACGACCCGGATGCCGGCTCTCTTCAGCGCGCACTCGTACTTCTCCTGCCGGCAAGCAGAGGCAGAGCGGGGCGTCTGCTCGGTGCTCCCCGAGGCGCGCTCAGAAAAGAACTTCGGAGAGGGGTGAGTGGGCCCCGAAATCAAATACAGTCGTGCTCATGACCCAGCGCTGACGTGAAGGGGAGCCCGGCACTAAGCCAGAGCGCGCCCCTCACCTCTGCAGCCACCAAGGAGGTCAACACGTGACGTCACCAGCGCACGCGCCACGCTGCCCCACAGGCTGCGTCTCCCGGGTCCACTCGGCGCCGGCCCTGCCGGCCACAGCGCTCCCGCGTCAGGGTGCAGAGGACCGGGCGGGCGCCCCGCCTCGGTGAGCTGCCAAGGCCGACCAGGCGGGGCTGGGGGGCTCCCACCCGCCCCCACCTTACCCAGCGCACGTGCTCCTACTTCTCAGGTCAAATACGGTGACGTGGGATCAGACTGAGAGCAGCAGGAGAAACGGAGGCCACGGCTACACGTGGGAACCTCCCTCACGGGACTTCCCACCACGAACGTGCAGCTGGGCTTTCCACGGGGCCCACAGGGCGCGTGTGTCGGGGAGGTGGGTGCCGGGCCCGGGGGCGGGGGGGCCTGCAACGCGTTTCCAGAGGCGGCGCTGCTGACCTGGGCCACGCGGCCACCAGCGCTTGGGAGAGGCCTGAGCGGGCCGGGCCGGGCGTGGTTTTACACGTTCCCGAGGACGTTACACCAAGGACGTCCCCAGTGCACAGTCATGCTCGGGACAAGATCTTTTTAAAAACTGTGACGAAGACTAACCACCTATTTTCACAAATAATAAGAAACTGAAGTTTACTGGAAACTCTAGAGATTAAAAATATTTTCCTATTTCCTCCATGAAATAAGCCCCAATCCTAGTGAATTTACAAGTCACGTCTGTATCAAATAAAACTTCATCAAATCACCCCCTTTGTGGAAAGACAGGGCTAGATAACACAAGCCGAGAAGATGAGCTTTAGCAGGTCAGTGTGATAACAAAGCCCAGGAAAGACGGGACCAGACACGCCGGCTCTTACCCCCTTGGGCTCTGGAACCACCAGGTGCGTGCACGTCTTGTTCAGAGTCAGCTGGCAGTGCCCCCCGTAGAAGGTCAGCAGAGCCCACAGGGCGCTTCTGTCTTCAGCAGAGACCTGGTGGACAGCGAGGTCAGCCCCCGCACCCCCGCCCGGCCTCACCCCACCTCGGAGCGGGGAGGCCCCAGTGGGAGAAACTAAGATTCTGACTAGTCAAGTTTTGTCATAAAACTTTCATTCCTAGCACACTCGTTTTGCTGACATCCGTCTTTGTTGCCTGGTCACACCCAACGGTCAGAAACAGTGCCCGCAGCACTGCTGCTTCTCTGGGGGAGCTGCCCCAGGGAGACCAGGAATGAATTCTGAGAAATAGAACTCTAGAGTCTGCAAGACAAGAGAAGCATTTAAAAAAAAAATAAAGGTATGAGAGCTGACTCTAATACTGTAACCAAGTCCAGTTCTTTCTGGACCAATTTAACAGTCCCTGAGAATCCTGAACTTCGTCCACTGATTTTTCCACCAGCGTGAAGAACCAGCACGTCAGCTTCTTCTCAGCTGTCACGACGCGGCTCGCCAAAAATCCCCCATTTCCCATCTAACTTTTTCTGTATAACTCAGGAAACTATTTCGGATTCCAAACTGCTCTGAACGCTGACAAGAACGCGTCAACGTATGGTCACCTCTAGAATCACTGTATCTGTTTAATTTAGTTGATGTCACAGGACAAGCAGCAGAATGTCGTTCTCATTAAAGGCTTTCATAACGACACCGGCTCTGCGGGTCAGCAGAGGTGAGACTGCACTCTGGCGATGCAGACACCGCCCATGAGCCACCACAGCATCCCCCCTGGGCCCGAGGCGCTGGCCCCTGGCCCCGGACAGCCCTGGCCACGTCAGGACATGTGTGGCACCAGCCACAGGGAGCCTGGCCAAGTCCCGCCAGCCTGTGTCATCACAGGGCCACGTGTTGCTGTGGAAAGAGCATCAGGGAGGGAGCCCCCAAATTAGCTTATGTCCCCTGGAAGCATCTATGAGCCAGATTCTTCATCAATGTACAAGTGGGTAAAATGACCCAAACACCGCTACCGCCGCATTCAGTGAGTCTGCATCAGCTTAACCAAGAAAGGTCTTCCCATACCAAACATTAACAAAAGTTCCAGGTGGAGGGGGAAAGGGATGGGACTAGGGGGACATTTTATTTCATTTTCATGCTTTTCCGTATTTTCCAACGTTTCAAGCGCAGCAGCTCAGCTAGCGGGCTGGTGCCGTGCAAGTGGCTTTAGGCATGGCCGTCGGCTCATCTCCAAGGCTACCTCAGCCACGTGCTGGGTGCCCTGTGCACCCTGCCCCTAGATCTGGGCACGTTCCTGAGCTCAGACAACTGCAGGGCAGAGAACACACACTCGGGTTCCTGTGCTGCTGAGCGTCCCTGGCCCTGCCCGCTCTGGGCACACACCTCGCCCTGCGGTGCCGCCTCTGGGCAGCTGTACACTCATTCCGCTTTGCCACCCACTGAGGCCTGCATTCTAACGGATCAGTGTGAGCCCTGGTTCGTTAAGAAAATTCTCCAGGAGCCTCCCTGGTGGTGCAAGGGGTTAAGACGCAGCCTGTGAAACTGTCAGCAGCCTCTGCAGCACGAGGCTAGGGAGCAACCCGCACGGCGCAGCAGACCTCTCCTGTCTCCCCGCTGCTCCTCTCACCAGTGGATTTCAGTGGATCCATCTGTTCTGCTCCCCACTCTCTCTCTGGTGAATCCTCTCACCCCCCACACCTCTGGCCCATACCCCAGTTCTTATATGCATAAATGAATAAATCTTAAAAAGAAAAAGAAAATTCTCTACTTTTATTTCTGACTGAATTTTCCTTTCCATCCTCTTAATTTCACCTTTACTCTTTTATATTCAAGTTTTAAGTCTTTGTAATTCCTAGGATAAAAAGCCCACTTTCACCCACTAAACTTTTAAATCTTTTTTTTTTAAGATTTATTTATACAAGAACTGGGGTACAGGCCAGATGTACGGGAGGGTGAGAGGACTCACCAGAGCCAGAGCGGGGAGCAGAGCAGGCAGAAGGACCGAAGCACACTGCTGAGGGGAGCAGCGGGCGGCAGGAGAGGTCTGCGCGCCATGCGGGACCCTCCTCCGGTGGCCGGGGAGCAGCCGGGGATCGAACCGACGCCGCAGAGGCCGCGGGCAGCTTCACAACCCAGCGCTCAACCACTGCCCTGAACTTTTAAATCTTAAAGCGAAGCACGAACATGCGTGTCTCTTAAACACACAGGTCAGGAACAGCTTGTCTCAGGGCGGCTTGCGAGCCGGCTGTGAACCAACCCTTGGCAGCGGGGTCGTCGCGCCAGCGCCACGAGGCGGCCTGTGTCGGGCTTACCTGAGAGAGGCAGGCAGTGACTCCAAAAAAGATCTGGCACGACTCCGGAGAAAAACCGTTCACTCTGTTTTATCAAATTAAGATTCCAACGAAATGCAGTCAGGACCATCCCTTTCTCCCCTACACCCTCCTCGGCTGTCTGGACACGCCGCGCCCCCTCCACCCCGACCTTCCATTTAGAAGAGCCGAACTACGCTGCCCAGAGCGCCGCCGCTGGGACCAGGAGAGCCGCCCGCAGGCTCCATTGGCACCATGGACAGCGGCAGAGGCCTTCACAGGAAAAGCACCCGCCAGCTTACAGCTCCCCACACACACGTGCATTCACAACACGCGGTACACACGCGAGCACGGCACAGCGACTATCCTAAGCCACCTAAAAGTCTCGAGCAGGGCCTCTCTGGGGGCGCAGGGGTTAAGCATCAGCACTATCACGCTGTCCGCAGCCACTGCAGCCTGAGTTGGATCCCCGGCCAAGGAGCTACCTACACGGCGCAGCAGACCTCTCCTGCCTCCCCACTGCTCCCCTCAGCAGTAGATTTCAGTAGATCCGCCTGTTCTATTCCCCAGTCTGTCTCTGGTGAGTCCTCTCACCCCCCGCCCCCCACACCTCTGGCCGGTACCCCAGCTCTTGTATGCATAATGAATCCATTTTAAAAAAGTAAACAAATAAATAAAGAGCATCGAGTAAGTTTATTCCAGAAGGAAAGGCTGACGTGTGACTCGCTGTGCCTGCTGGGGGAGTGGACGGGCCACCACCGGCTGTCACTGCGGACAACATGACTGGCCTTCGGTGTTTTCAGACAAGAGCAAGAACAGATCCTTCCCAAGGCCTTCCCAAGTCTGACGTGGACAGCAGCCCTTGGCCCCACTCGCTGACTGCGCCGGGCCGCGGCACGGCCTCCAGGTGCCTGAGCTCTGTAGCCTATTTCCAGCAAGCACAGTGGCTTTTTGGTTGAATTTGAAGCATCAAAAAATCAGAAATGGGTAAAAGCATAACTTCCCTTCCTCTAGGAGAAAAGCAGACCTACTGAGAGAGGAGGATCAAGACAGATCCCACCGAAAGGTCTACCGCAATCTGGAAGCTCTGATGCGTACCCTGAGACACCCCACACAATGTGAGCTGGCCACCCCCAGACTCCCCTGGGCTCCAGGAACCCCCATCCTGCCACCGGTCTGTCTGTACACAAAGAAAACAAGCAGGACAGGAACCTCCTCAACGTTCCAGATTCTGGCTTAGATGCTGGAGCTGCTACAGAGCTGCCTGAATCTTCTCCATCTGGCTGCACTGCCCTGTGAGCTTCTGGTATGGGGAAACCCCTTGCCTCTGGGACGCAGTGTGCAGGGACTGCTGGCGGAGCTCCATCACAGCAAGTGACGGGGCCCCTGGCTCAGGCATGAGGTGCCCGTGTCGGGACTGCCTGCATCAGGCCGCGCTCATGGTGACCACCCAGGGAAGCCTGACGCTTTCAGGGGAGAGGAGGCAGGAGGCAGGCCGCCAAGCTGCGGCCCGCAGAGGGCCCATGCTGAGGTCCAGCCCAGCGCAGGGCAGACTGGAACGCAGGGGCGAGCGCATGCCCGCGAGCTCCATGGGGCAGAGACCAGGCCTTGCTGGACACGCTCTGTGTCCTGCACCCAACCCGGAGCAGGCGCCAACTGCACAGCCAACACCACTAACATGACTAACACGCGTGTCATAAAACCAACGCTGCTCTGACATCTCCCCCAATCTAGTCTTCAAATAACTCGTGGTTTGGTTCACATAGAGTTCAAATTCTAAAGTACCCAACCTCACTGATATCATAAAAGCAATCTGTTTCAGAGACAAAAAACTGAGGCCCAGAGGAGCAGCCCGATGTCACAAAGCCTGTGGCCGCAGGGCTGAGCCCCCGCCCCCGGCCAGAGCCAGGCCAGCCGGTCCCTCCCCAGGCGGGCAGGGCGGGCACACAGAGCCGGGCGGGCGGGAGAAGAGCAGGGACAGAGTGCACACGACACCCCAGCCCTCACTGGGGTCCGGGCTCACCAGGCGCCACCACCAGTCTTGCCTCGAGGGCCCTTCCCCAAAAAGGATACGGCAGAAGAGCTCCACACTGGACGGACAGAGTCACCCAGGAAGGCTGAAAAAAAAAAAAAAAAAAAAAACAGCAGATGACAAATGTCTTGGACGTACAATCAGGACGACGTCCCTCCCCTCGGGCGCCCGGGACCTGCGGCACCGTGGTGCAGGCCGAGCCCGCCCGCCGCAGCGCCAGGCCAGGGGAGCGTGGCCCCGGCTCACCAAGCTGTGGGCTCTAGCAGCCGCCACTCCAGACACGCAGGCACCCCTGCTCCAGCTGCAAGGCCCTCCCAGCGGGCCCGGAGCTGAGGACCCCCACAGAGCCCCCCCATGCACCCCCAGTCTGGTCTGAAGTCCGGAACCAGCGCGGTCCCGATCCGGGCGCTGTCTCAGTGAACCAAGCAGGTAGCGCTGAAAACCATGAAAAGCATCCCCCACTCTCCGGACATCTCTTCGTGCGTTCCGTGACTCGGGGTAGTTACAAAACCTGACATTAATTACTATCTTTTGGGGTAATTTATGTTTTTGAAAAATTATTTCCTCATGTCTACATTCCATTTTCTTAATGACATGAATCATTCTCCAGGAAACTCTGCTTCACAAAACTGCTACCTAAAAACGCAGCCGGGCCCCACTCAGCTGACGTGCCCGGACGTCGCGAGACAAGACACCTGCGCACGAGCGGACTCACAGGGCAGACACTCGCGGGACGCGACCCTGGCCGCGCCGCGAGGACAGACCCGCACCTTTGCGCTCGTGCAGAGGCTGCTCCAAGCGGACTCTGACCTCCCGCAAGCGCAGAGCGGCGGGCACGGGCACCCTCGTCACTTCAGGTGACGGCAGCGACCTCTCAGCTCGCACCCGCACGGCGGGTCCTCCGCAGACGGGCTGCACTGGCAGACAGGTCACTCTGCCCTCCATGGACGGCGCCCGTGGGCCAGCGGGCACTGACTGCTCTTCTCCAGGCGCTTTATTGCCACCGTGATGGTCCTGGGGAAAGTCCCGGGGCCTGGACGGGAACCGGCAGCGTCCATCAGCCACGCCGCCTCTGCCCTGCCTCAGCCCGTCTTCCCGTGGCAGCCTCCACTCTCCACAGCAACCCCAGGGACCCCGAGGCCCCCAGTTGGGCAGGATGGCGGCTGTCCCCAAACCAGAATTTCCAGTTCCCCGGTGTCTGTCTCGTGTCCAAGAGGCTTTCAGCGCCCAGGGGTGCTACGCTAGCCCTGAGCTGGGTGGGGCAGGAGGAGGGGGCCGCTGTGACCACAGGCACGTGCTCAGCAGCTTTAGGGAGGGCCGTGCTGGACCGCAGAGCCAGGCCCCGGGGCCCAGGCAGCGGTCAGCCTGGGTCTCCTCACTTTGAGACGCTGGGCCACGAAGGGGCAAGCAGAAGAGGCGCCGAGGCCCGCCCTCGGGTGGTCCAGAGCACCATGCCAGGGGGTCACGCCAGCAGTGACGAAGCAGGTGGGACGAGAGGCATACCCTCGTCCTCGGGCGCCTCACCCCAAAGGCAGAGACACCACCAGAGTGAGCCTGCGCCCGTCCAGTGGGCACGACCGACACTCCCAGCGCGGCCCGAGGCCACAGAGGAAAGCGTACGTTCCAGCGCCCTGAAGGAATGTGACGCCCGGGCTGATACCCAGTCAGTGCTTCACTCTAATGCCCAGACGTGCCCACGACAGATGAGCTGCTGCTGGGCACACGGGCGCCCAACGCGGCCCCCCAGCAGAGCCCGGGGCTCAGGCGCCCCCCTGCACCCACGCAGTGCACGCTGCCCGGCCGCCGCTAGGAGCCACCACCCGCCACGCCGCCCAGTGGCCCGCGCAACACAGGGCCGTCGGCCGAGGACAGGAAGCAGGTGGGGGCCGCACGTGCAGCTGCCTCTCAAAGCACTCGGCTGCAGGGGAGGAGGAAGGGGCCGCGCTGCCCACCGCAGCCACCTCCTGCCCGGACAGACGCATGTTCCCTGCGGACTCACTGAGGCCCCTGCTTCCGAGAGGTTTCCCGGCTTCCAGCTTCCAGACAGCCATCAAATGGGGCCTCCACGGCAGGTGCACGAGCCCGCCAGGTACAGAGACGGGCTGGCGGGCTTTGGGCCGAGGCAGGCCCTGGGGAAGGGCTCCCCACAGAGCGGCATCGGCAAGGCCTCTGCCGAGACATCAAGCTGCAACGCACTGCGTTCGGGATACCTGAAGACACAGCGAACCCGATGCCATACGCACCTTGACCACAGGCAGGTCAAAGACCTCCCGGGCCTCCCCCACCTCCGGGTTGTCCCCGTCTTCGGAGATGATGTGCGAGGCCAGCGCGTTGTACGACACTTCCTTGGCTCTCCCGGCCTTCAGCAACTGGATGACCTTCAAGAAAACCACACGAACATTTCACTGTGGGTTCAGACGAGCTGCGAACAATAAAGATCTCTCCACCAGGACGGGCAGCCTTCCCTCCTGGGCAGTCAGCATGAAACAGCGGGGATCAACGGCAAGGAAGGACGGAGGCACCGCGAGCCAGGAAGACAGAGCCACAGATGCGGAAAGGCCTTCCAGGCGGAGACAGGTGAGCCTGCCGGGTCAGGTGGGGGGAGGGAGCGCGGCAGGCAGCGGACACGGGCCTGGGCAGAGAGGGCCGCGCTTCCTCCTCCAGCCCCAGACACTCGGGTCTCCTGCAGGCGCCCGCGGGCCCTAAAGCAGGACATGGTTCCAGAGGAGGTCCCCATGGCGTGCAACCACACTGGGCTGGCTGCGGACTGCGGCCAGGAGACCTGGGGCAGAGCACGCAGGGAACAGAGGAGGTCAGCAGGCACGGCCAGGAGGAGGAGGAGGAGGCCCGGGACAGGCACGCCCAGGCCAAACCTGCACAGGGCAGAGGCTGCAGGCAGAGGCCCTGCCTCCTCGCCCAGCAGAAGCCCTTTGCCAGGGAGCCATCAGCACAACAGGAAAAGGCAGCCAGCTAGCTGGAGGGGGTAGGGGGCAAAGTGGAAAGGGGGGGCCCCTCAAAGTGGAGAACCCAGTGCACAGGAGGCTCCAGGCCTCGAGGAGACCCCGGGTGTGAGGACGAACAGCTCCCAGGAGAGCGGGGCACCTGGCGGCTCAGTGGGCTGCTGTCACACGGGGACCCCGCAGACAGGCCCCGCTGCAGAGCTGGGCGAGGGCCACTGGCCACAAGCCCCCAGCCCCTGACCCTGCTGCCTTTCCCCTGGGCCTGACCTCAGTGGCCCCCACACTCCCAACACTCGGGGGTGACCAGACCCGCACCTGCCCCTCCTCTCCCAGCCCTTCTCTGCTCCCTCCCGGCCTTCGCTTCCCTTCTCCCGTCCAAGCTGCTCACTGCCAGCCTCCAGCCTCATCTCCCCCTCCTCAGCACACGCGCCCGCTGCGTCTCCCTCCACACCACCCGCTCCCACCCCATGTGTCAGACCCGGGCTCCCGAGGGGCCCACACGCAGCAAGCCAGCGCCCCGCCTCCGCCCGCCTCGGGGCCCAGGCCCGGGACGCCCTGGGGGTGGCTCCTCCTGTGCACCTCTGGGGGAGGCTCTCCCCACCCCAGTCTGGGCACCCCGGCCCCACGAGGAGAGGGCCCCCTGCACGCACTGGCCTGAGGCGCACTGCGCGGACACCCGCCTGCCCCACCAGCTCAGGGACTGGCCAGGGGGCTGCTGGCCCGCGCCCTGGAAGCAGCGGCCGCGGATGCCAGCGGTTTGCCCAGGACGCTTGGGCACCTGGACGTGACTCCAAGTTGAGCGGAGGGGGTCGGACTCTCAAGCTTGTCCCGAGAGGAGCCGGGGAAGGGGTGGAGGAGGGGCCGCCACCCCGCACCCCCTCAGGGCGGCGCGCGCTGACCCTGGAGGTCAGAGCTCACCAGCCCCTGAAGTCACAGCAGGAGCAGGTGGCGCCCGGGGCCACGCGGGGAAGTCGGCGGCCGCGCTCACCTGCGCCCCGCGGCCGCGCTCGCCCTGCGCCCCGGGCTCTCCCGCCCCGGCCCCCGCCGTGCTCCGGGCTGGGCTGCCGGGCGCGACCGCAGCGCGCGGGCCTCGCGGGGGTCAGGCAGGGCCCCGCGCGGAGCGGCGCGCGCCGGGGGTGCCGGGGGTGCCGGGGGTGCCGGGCGGCCCCGTCCCAGGAGCGCTCGAGGCCCGCGCGGGCGCCGCCGACAGGTGACGGCCTCGGGCCGGGGCGCCGAGCGCGGGGGTCGGGGCGCGCCCCCCGCCCCGGCCGGCGCCCCGCGGACGGCGTCCGGCGCGGCCCCGGCCCCCGCGCCCCGGGCCGCCCCCGGGCCCGCCTCCCGGGCCGGCCGGGCCGGGCGCCCCGACGGCGGCGGTACCTGCGGGTCGAGGTCGCCCACCGCGTAGTACTTGACCTCGCGGAACATCTCCTCGGGGACGGCGGGCGGCGCGCCCGACATGGCGGCGGTCCCGCCCCGCCCGGCGGGGCTGGCTCCCAAGCGCGGCCGGCGGCCCCGGCCCGGTCCGGCGAGTCGGGGCCCCTCCCGCGCCCTCCGCCCGCCCCGCCCGCGCCGAGCCCCAGCGCGGGAGCCGCGCGCGCCTGGGCCGCACCACCCGCCGCCGCCGAGGGGGAGCCGCGGGCCCCGGCGAGCGGCCCGCGCCGCCCCGCGCCCCCGCGGCGGCCCGCGCCGGGCCTCGGGCGCCGGGCCCGCGTCGAGCCCGCGCCGGGCCCCGCCGCCCCGGCCGCCGCCGCCGCCCCCGGGGCCGCCCCGGGGGCGCGGGGTGGCCGCCCCCCCCCGCCGCGGCCGGAGTGGGCCGGCCCGAGCGAGCCGGAAGCGCCGGGCCTCCCGTCGGCTCGCGCGCGGCGCGACGGCGCAGGCGCGGGCGGAAGGGGCGGGGCCGGCGCCGGGGCGGCGCGGGCGGCGGCGGCTCCCCAGGCGGCCCGGGCGTGAGGGCGGCGCCGCGGGGCCCCGGCCGAGGGCGCGCGGCCGTGACGTCACCGCCCGCGCCGCGGCCCGGCGGAGGGACAGAGGCGGGGCGGGGGCTGCGCGCTCGGCCCCGGCGCCCCGTCCGCGTCCGTCTCCGCACGGCCGAGCGCGCGGCAGGCCGGGCGCCGCCCCCGCGAGGGCGCCTGGCGAGGGGCGCGGGCCGGGCGGCCGGCGGGGGGCGCGCGGGGGACGGGGCGGGGGAGGCGGCGTCTGCGGGGGCGGCCCGGCGCCTGGCCGCGGGGCTGGGGAGGGCGGCCGCCCGCCGGGCCGCCGAGGCGGGAGTCGGCGCGGGGGCCTCGGTCCCCTCGGCGGGGGGTGTCCGTGGACCCGCCTGTTGGGCCCCCCACTCTGGGGAGCCCTCACCCCCGCGCCGCTGGCCTGTGCCCCCGTCCTCCACACAGAAATACTCTTTCGAAAAGAAAACACCCGCGCGAGGCTGCTGAATTGGGGCCACCGATAAACGGGTGTGCTGTGCCCTCTCCGGACCCGGAGGGGTGACGCTTTGGGGCGGTAGCAGCACCCTGAACCCCTGCACTACCCCAGGCGGCAGCCGAGCCCAGCGCCCACTCCGGGCTGGTGAGCCGCCCTTAGGGAATAGGCGCCAAGCTGCTAGGCCGGCGGGCTCTGTAGGGGAACGTCTCTCAGTTCCTGTTCGCGAGTTCGAGCGCCGAGGCCGGAGGAAAAGGCCCGCGTGGCGCCTGCAGTGTTTGACTCGGGCCGCGCCCGCCGGGGGCTCGGGTTTGGAGCAGTGTTTTCCAAGGGCTTCTTTAAAACTTCTTTAAAACTCTCTTCTCAGCGTCCCCGGCTCCGCCACAGACCCGTAAAGGTGGTGTCCGAGCTCACTACCCCATAGTTTGGGTTCACAGACTGCACGTAGCCGTGTCGTGAAGAGGGCGATAGGCACAGTAAAACAGGTCGGCCTTAAGGGCAGGAGAAACTGGGAGCCCCCAAGTTGTGGGGTCCAGAGGTGGGGGCGCTGGGCGTCATCAGCCGTCGTCCAGCTGTTGGAGGGAAAAGTAGAAGCATCATTCGGGTAAAAAGGGGGTTACACCCAGTCCCCTGCTCAGAGCAAGGCTGCGGAAGTCCTCCCGGAGAGCCCGTGTGGATGGCGTTTTCCTTGAGAAAATATCCTACGTAACTCATCCGTCACTTAAGAAGCAAAAAGCAGAGTCCCTCGTGGGTAAACGGTAGAGCGACGCCCTTGATGGGCGCCTAATGGTGGTCGTGGACTCGTGCCAGGTCTCCACTGCCCACATCGCGGTCCCCATAAACGGTCACAGCACTGCAAGGAAGCGGTGTCCAGCGCGGGGGTGGGCTGCTCCGGGACAGACTGGGGGCATCCAGGCTGCCCAGGCCCATGCCCCTCCCCTAGAATGTATTGCCCTGCACAAAATGGTGATGCTACCCCTGTGGACCCTTAAATACAGCATTCCTTGGGGTCCAGCTGGGGTTCTTGCACCAGGCTCAGCGGCTCGGTCAGCTCCCCCCACTGCTGGGCACCAGGGCTCTGTCACCCCGTGGCCCTGCTCTCTGCAGGCCCTGCTGCTCTCATGTCCAGCCATTTCCCCTGGCCAGAGCCTCGTCTGGCCCTAACATGAGATGCAAGGGAGGCTGGGAAGTGCGGCCTCCGTACGTCAGCAAGAAAGGAACGTTGGTGGTGCATTGCCAATTTCTGTCGTTTTTCTTTTATTTTTTTTTAAAGATTTATTTATGCATACAAGAACGGGTGTAGGCCAGAGGTGGGGGGCGGGTGAGAGGATTCACCAGGGACAGAGTGGGGAACAGAACAGGCTGATCCACTAAAATGCACTGCTGAGGGGAGCAGTGGGGAGACAGGACAGGTCTGCCGCGCCCTGTGGGCAGCTCCCTAGTGAGGTATTGAACTCGTGCTGCAGAGGCTGCGTTCAGCTTCATAGTACTGAGACTTAATGCCTTACACCACCAGGGAGGCCCCCATTTTCTAGTTTAAAAAAAAAAAAGTCCTACAGGCCAAGACTCGAAGTACAATATAACATAAAACCAACCCTTAGAGTTTCTTTAAAAACCAGATCAGGGCCTCCCTGGTGGCACAAGTGTTTGAGCTCAGCGCTGTGAAGCTGTCCGCAGCCTCGGCAGCGCCGGTTCAATTCCCGGCCGGCCAGGGAGGTTCCCATATGGCGCCACAGACCTCTCCTGTCTCACCAGCTGCTCCCCTCAGCAGTGTACTTCAGTCAGTCTGCCTGTTCTGTTCCCCGCTCTGTCTCTGGTGAATCCTCTCTCCCTCCTGCGCATCTGGCCTGTACCCCGGTTCTTGTATAAAAATTAAAGAAATTAAATCTTTAAAAAATAATAATAATTAATGGGCCTCCCCGGTGGCGCAGCGGTTGAGCACTGGGTTGCGAAGCTGCCCGCGGCCTCCGCAGCGCCAGTTCAATCCCTGGCTGCTCCCCGGCCACCAGAGGAGGGTCCCACATGGCGCGCAGACCTCTCCTGCCGCCCGCTGCTCCCCTCAGCAGTGTCCTTCGGTCCTTCTGCCTGCTCTGCTCCCTGCTCTGGCTCTGGTGAATTCTCTCACCCTCCTGCGCTTCTGACTGTACCCAGTGCTTGTATAAATAAATAAATAAACAAATAAATAAATCTTTAAAATAATAATAATAATGATAATTTAAAAATAAAATAATAAAAATAACTAAAAACCAGATCACTGCAGGGGCGTCCCTGGTGGCGCAGGGGTTAACGACAGCCCTATCGCCGGGGCAGCAAACACAAGGTCGCTTTCCCTTCTCCACGCAGCGATGAGTGGACATCCTCAGGTCATGTCCCTCCCAAGATAAGGCTGCCGGGCTTGGCAGCTCAGGGCCGTCGGAAGAGTTGGGCTTGTCCACAAAATGGACGCCCCCTTTTCTCTCAGATGGTTCCCGAGCTCGTGGGCGAAGCCGGTGGGTGGGCTCCGGCTCCCGCCCGCCACCCCCGACGCTGGGCCTCTTCCCCGGCTCTGCCTCCCGCGCTGCGCGGCTTCAGCCACACTCGGTGACAGTTACTGCCTGGGTCGCAGTCCATTTCGGATTTGGACTTTTTCTAATTCATTCTTTAAGAAAAAAAAGGTTTAATCTCAGAAAATAAAAGTAGAAAAAAAGGCAAATACTCTAAAAATATTATTTCTGCTATGGAAAAATCTAACGCTTGTGAGACTTAGCCACTATTCCTCCATCTTGTGTATAACCGCCATCTTGGTAATTCAAGTTTTGCTTACTCAAGACTAATTAGCCTGCATTCCAAAGAGGGTTTATGACCCCCACCCCACTCTGGTCTTATCTCTGATGGCCAGCCACAGTGGAGCCCAGTAATGGGTCTAATTGGCCATAAAATAGAACTGAGCAATGCAGGCCACTGATGGGGTCAAACTAGCCATAAAATAACTGTGTACCCACCATTATTAAGAAATGCACCTGTGTAATCAATGAATGATACACCTATGTAACTAATGAATGACTGCCAACATGATTTAATTTTTAGAAGTCTACTTGTATCCCTATATAAAATCCCTGTCTCCTTTGTTCAGGGCTCCCGACCTCCACCGTTACATCGGTGCGTGTCAAGGGCCCGGTCTCGAGCCCGTAATAAACTCCTTTGTGCTCTTACAGCGGTTGTCTGTGTGTCCTTGGGGGCTGCACTGGTCGACGCTGGGCACAACAACGCTAAAGGTTGAAACTAGTCTGCTGGCTCATAACTATGTAGCCAATATAAACCCCACTTTTGGAACTGGTTGAAGAGGAAGGGGCGATTGTTAAATTCAGAACTTTCTGATTTTAATGTCTCGTGTCAGTTTTAATTTTCTGATTTAATTAGTTTCCTAATTAGAAGGGGTTAAATTAATTAACCTCATTATTTACTATATATTTAATGATTTCCCCTCCATAGGGAGTTACTTAATTTTCAATAATTGGAAAGCTCCTAACGAGAGGGAATATTGCCAAGTTCCACGCATCTTGTCCTCCGATCGGTGGCGGAAGGGTCAGGTTTCGGGGCTCAGGGAGATGCTGATAACGGCTGCTTCCCGCTTGTTCTGAAACATGGTCCCTGTGAAAACTTGGGCTGGTGTCAAAGTGACGGAGGAAGCACCGAGAACCCAGAGGAGGCATCGCAAGAGCAGGGCCGCCCCACACAGGAGGTGGGACTGGGGTGAGCACGACCGTCGGCCCTGCTGAAGAGATGGAGATCCTCGGGGCCGGGCCTTGTCGCGGGGCACAGGACGGGGCAGGCAGCAGACGCCGCAGGGAGCACAGCCCCGAGGGGAAGACGCGGAGAGGAGGCCCATCGTGGGCTCTCTGGTTCCTGTCAGATGCTGCACCGTCGCCCCACGTCCGCAGCAAACAGGCCACCCGGGAGGAGCGAGCCCTCTGGAGAGAGGACGGTGCGGGGCAGCCTGGGCCCCGGCGCGGGGCACGGCCCTCCTGCCCGCCCGCGCGGGGGCTTCTCCTCACCAGCTCCCCCTCCAGGGCCGCCTCCTGCCCGCCTGCGGCCTGCGCCCGCCGGGTTCTCCCCACGGCCCCTCCGCGGAGGCCGCTCTCCCCACGGCCCCGCCCGCGACCACCAGGCCGCCCCAGCAGACCCGTCCCCTCGGGCGTCCGTGCAGGCGGCCTTTCCCCTCCCGGCCCTTCCCCGGCGAGCCCGCCCGGGACCTTAGCCGGCATCTCGCCCGAGGAGAAGCTCGCCGGGGCCTCGCCGGCCGCGGGGAGGGGCCTCTGGGGAGACCTTCCCCGAGTGATCGCGAGGACCCCGCTCTCCCAAGCCAGCGCCTCCCAAGACGACGTCACGATCACTGCTCTCAACCTCAGCGCGCTGGAGACAGCCTGGATTTGAGAGTGAAAGGCATCCTAGGACGCGGGTGGTCTAACAGCCCTGCCGCGTGATGTTGGGTGCAGACGGCACCCTCCGGCAGCACCAGCTAATACTAAGTAGCTGTGGAAAGGGGAGCTCGCAAGCTCACGGGCGGCACAAGCGGCATGATGAAGGGCTCCGTGGTCCGCACACCCGCCCGCGAGCCCACGGCGTGCGTGCTGGAGGCGGGGGCAGGCTCCGGGCTGGTGTCTGTGCGGGTGGAAGTCGGGCCTCGTCCCTTCTACACAGAGACGGTCATGTGACTCGTTTTGAGAGACTAAAAATGAGGCTGTTCTAAGAAACAACTTGAGCTGGGCCTCCCCTGGGGCGCAGGGGGTTGAGCGTAGCACTTGAAGCTGTCCGCAGCCTCTGCAGCGTGGGTTCAAGCCTGGCCGGCCCGCAAGGATCCCACCTGGCGCGCAGACCTCTCCTGCCGCCCGCTGCTCCCCTCAGCAGTGTACTTCGTCAGTCTGCCTGCTCTGCTCCCCGCTCTGGCTCTGGTGAATCCTCTCACCCTCCCATGCAACTGGCCTGTACGCCAGCTCTTGCATAAAAATAAATAAATCTTTAAAAAAAAAAAGAAACAGCTCGAGCTGAGGCGAGTGGGGCCCTCGGCCGGGCAGACACCAGGACATGGCGCCCCAGGCCCCGCATGTCCACGCACGGCTACCCCCGGCCGGCAGCACCACCCGTCCCCAAGGAAAGCCCAAGAGCCAGGCGGCAGGAGGCAGCACATTGGTGGGGGGGTGCAGCTACCGTGAGGCCCAACACAGCCCAGCGGGCGCCTCCGACAACCTCACTGAGCCCGCATGAGCCTCACAAAGCCGTGGTCCTAAAGTGAGGGACCCCACAGCGTGGGGGTCTCCTCAGGAGGAGGGTCTTGAGAGGCTCTGGAACCACAGGTGGGGGAAGACACCCCAACTGCAACAGGGCTTATTTCCTGTAGCAGGTAATGGCCTCCGCACCCCTGTAATGGGCTCCCCAAGTCCAGCCCCTTGAAAGAGTAATGGGGTGCATTTTGAATGCATGACTGTCTCTGGCAGCGATTGTTCACCTTGGGTTCACGGCACCATCAAACACAGTCGTCCATGCGGAAATCTGCGGCCTCCCGCTCGTCCGAGGTTGCTGTCAGCGACCCGCGCGTCGTGCAGGTGGGGTCACGCCCGGAGAGGGCAGGCCAGCGGCCAGCCAGCTCTGGCTGTGAAGGGCCGATGGGAAATATGTCAGGCATTGTGGCCACGGAGGCCCACAGGCGATGGTCACGGGGCAGAGAAGGACTTTATGCACAAAGCCAGGCTGGGGCCCTCGCCACCAGACTCCAGCCTGGCCCCAAGGTCACCCGCACGGTGGAGACAAAGGCTCACACCCAACAGGTGCCTCCGACCCTCGTCAGCTCTTCCCGCTTCTGCTAAGTGCACCCTCAGGAGGGCCGTCCAGACGCTTGACCCGGCAGGAAGGCTGGGGAACTGCCGCGGACCAGCACAGCAGTAGACCATGAGGCCGCCTCAGGGTTGAGAGAAGCGTGCAGGGTGGTCAGGGCGTCGGTGAAAGAAATGACACACAGACACACTTCAAGAGTGAAAATCTGAGTGTCATTTTCTTTGAGTCTGTGACCAGTATATATATGTTTTCCAAAAGCACAGGGACAATGAATATCAATGAAATCAGCTTGCTCATGGGCTCAGCCTGTCACCATCAGGGCGGTGATCTACATAACAAGCAATGACCATTATAGAAGAAGGAAGTTTAGAAAGACAATAAGGGATTAAAGTTTGTAGTTCTAGAAAGACGGGATAAGATTTTTAGCATTCTTGTAGTGGTTCCTGGTGGTCGTTATCTTTTGATAAGCTTCTGTCTTTTCAGGGAACTTCCGCTGTACTTCCCCTGCTTCGGGGTGTTTTGCTGTTCTCCCCCTGCGCGCTGGTCGCCCAGCCGGACCTAGGGACGGTTAGCCCTAAAGGTCACTGCAGGGGGAGGTGCAGCAGGGAACTGGGGCTAATTAATTAGCCCAGACTCCGGGGTCCGCAGAGGAAAGGGCCGCATATTAAGTGCAAACGATCCTGCTAAGTAATATATTTGTGGCAATTTCATTAAATTTTCTCTCAGAGCTTGAAAAATATGTAGCTCCTGGCCGCCAACATTTTCATCCTTGTATAATTATGAAGCCTCCCCAAATACTCATTCTCCAGCCGGGGATGCTGCGGGGCCCGGGCCAGCCGCTGAGGCCGGACGGAGCTGCTTCATGTGAGCCGCGGGGCCCCGCACAGGTGACCACGACGGCGGGCTTCGTGGCGTTTGCTTAGGACCCGCCGCCTCCGAGGCCTGCTCCTCAGGGAGGCTCGTGGGGAAAACAGAATCAGCCGATCTAAAGAAGTTAAAAACAATCCAGCGCCTACCCAGATAAAGACAGGGACTTAAGGGGCCGCTCCCCCAAACAGTAACGAGCCCCCTTTCATCCCAGAGAAGCGGACATTCGCGCGTGACAGCCGGTTCCCCGCCGAGATGTCCTCCCAGAGGAAAATGGCCCCGAGCCAGGTAGGCGGGATGAAACACCTCACGAGGGATAAAACACCTGCCCCTCCAACGTGAACACGTATTTCGAGTGTGAAGTCTAGAGCCAGTTTGAGGCTGTGACTCTCCAAGTGTCATTTCGTCCGGGAACATTCTATTCCGAACAGTCGATCCCGAAGGCGCATTTTTTAAGACTTTAAAAACTACACAGAAGCTCCGAGGCCGAGCTGTTCCCTGAGCCGGGCCCACGGTCACCCCTCAGCTGGGAGGCAGTGCCTGTTCGTCCCTTCAGAGCACGCTCCTCGGGGAAGGCCCCGCAGGGCACACGCGGTGACGCGGAGAGCAGGGCTTGCTAATTTTATCTGAAAGTGTCTGACACCCCGTCCTCTCCGCTCCCTGGGACCAGGGTCTCGGGGCGGCACGACCTCTGCCGTCAGCTGGCGGGAACCCGCCGGGCTGGCGAGGCCTGTGGGGGGTGGCGGGAGAGGGCCTAGCGGCCAGCCGCAGCGCCAGCGGGCGAGGCGCCTCCCTCACTCTGGCGCGAGGCCCTGGTCTTCCGCTGCTGTCTTCTCCCTCCCACTCGCCCGCGGCGCAGCCCGGGGCTCCGGGCAAAGTCAGCCTCCAGCGCCCCGGACCCCTGCAGCTCCCCACTTCCCCGGCCAGGGTGTGGGCGCCCAGCAGCGGGCGCCCAGCAGCCTCCCGAGGCACAGCACGCAGAGGCCGCGCTTAGAGCCACTCTCGGGCGGGCGAGGGCGGCTGCGAGACGCTGCCCTGCGCCGTGGGAGGGAACCGCGCGCAGACCCCGCGCGGGCTGCGGGGAAGATCTGGCAAGTTCCGAGTCATGGTTGATGCGGCTGTGACGTGGGCGATGACATTTCTCAAAACTGACCAGACTGCACTTAAAATGGGTCCATTCTGCTGTGCATCGGCTCGATAAAGCCGTCGGCGGTCGAGTCCCCACCAGAGCGAAGGACGGACGGCTGGGCGGCCACCCCTCCCGCGCCCGCTCCTCAGTCCTCGCGTCACCAACACCTGCGTTTCCTCACCGGCGGCCCAGGACGCACCGACGACCTGTCCTTGCTCTCCGGACCCCAGCTGCTTTCTCTCCCGCCCCTCCCGGCACGGCCTCCCAGCGCATGAGCCTGTCCGCTGCCCTCCCCGGCATCCTCGAGAGCTCGGGGCGGGGGCCGGAGCCGACCCGCGGCGTTCCAGGCCGGCGCCCTCGCCAGGGCCCCCAGAACCGCCACGTCGCTTCCCTTCTGACGGGCACGGGCCTTGCTGCCCGGCGCCAGCACCCGCCTGCGACTGGCTGACGCCCCTTGGGCTCCCTCGGAGCTCCCCCCCACAGGGCGCCCAGAGCCCAGGCTGTCCGCCCCGTCTTCTGAAAAATGAGGAAACGCCTTTCGTGTGCCCCCAGGCTTGGTTAACTGTTAGAATGTGGAATTCCAGACGGAAAACAATTGCCCCTCAATTTTAAGGGCTTGAACCCCTGTCTGCAGCATTCAGCTGCTATTCTCAACTCCTCTCAAAAAACCGCTGACTCTTGGGGCCTCGCTGGTGGCACGGGGGTTACGGCTCGGCACTCTGAGGCTGTCCGCAGCCTCTGCAGCACGAGTCCGACCCCCGCCAGGCAGTGGCCCACAAGCGCGGCGGACCTCTCCCGTCTCCCCCGCTCCCCTCAGCAGTGGATGTCGGCGGATCCCTGTTCCAGTCCCCACTGTCTCTGGGGAGTCCTCTCCCCCCACACTCCTCTGGCCTGCACCCCAGCTCGTGTGTGCATAAATAAATCTTAAAAACAATCTGCCGGTTCTTCTCTAGAGCGAGAAGGCGGCCCGTCTCCTGGAGCCCCAGGCCTGGCCTCCGTCTGTCCTCCCGGGCCCCCGACCACACGCGCGGCTCGCGCTGGCTTTCTGCTCTGGGGAGATCATCTTCTGTGATTGCCTGGAAAATTTATTTCCTGTATTCAGATGCATTTAAATTCATATTATTCGACTTGTGGCTATTTTTAACTCTTCACATTTCCACGTACGTGTTACATGAACTTTCTCTTTTCTTTTTTACTTTTCTGTCTTTGTCCTTTACTTTACGTTCCTGGAGAATTGAGAAAAAGACCCTTGTCTTGTACCGAATTTTCTTTCAAGTGCTCACGTGGAGCAGGTTGGGCACAGTCGTGCCGCTGACCTGAGGGCTCTCGCCGCCCTGCACCCCCCTCCGGCCTGGCCTCCAGCCTCGGCTTGGAAATTCCTCGGAGGCGCTGGGAGACCCAACTGGGAGCTCAGCCCTCCCCTCCCTGTATTTCTGGGGTGGCCCCTCTGGGTCACGCGCTCCAGGAAGTCAACTGTGGTCTTTGCTTGCTGGGGAGCAGCCTGCTGTGCAAGGCGTGTGTGTGTGTGTGTGTGTGTGTGTGTGTGTGTGTGCGCGCGCGCACACACACTCTGGCATGGGGGTGCTTGTGGTCGTGGGGGACGCTGCGTCCTCGGCATTACAGGGGAAGCCCCGGTGCCCTGAGACAGAGGCTATGGGTCAGGGGTCTGGAATGGGGCTGCAGCAGGAGGGGCAGGTGGGGCCCTGCGGACGGGCCCTGGCCCTGAGGAGGCCGGAGGGTGCAGCCTCCGTCAGGTCTCGCACGGACGGCGGCCCTTGACCAGGGGCTGAGGACGCCGGACCCTGCGGGTGCTGGGGCTGTTGAGCAGCTCTGTGGGGATGGGGGGCAGCTCTTGGCAGACCCAGGACAGCGGGGTGCCTCCTCCCCCTCACACCCTGCACCGCCTTGGCCGCCAGAAGCCGGGGTGGTTGAGGGTGACGCTCTGGGCCAGGGGTCGGCCCCTGGGGCGGGAGAGTCGAGGAAGGGCCCATCCTGAAGGCGGAGCCACCTCCGCTGGGCGCTGCGTCCAGGGAGACACCCCGCCGCCCCCACCCTGCTTCCCAGACCCCCTCCCCAGTGAAGCTGCCGCGCCCTCTCATCCCCGCGGGGGGAGCGGCCTCGTGAGGCGCTGCGGGCTTAAGGGGCCTCTGGCCGGAGCAGGGCGTCCACCCCCTGGACGGAGGAACCGCCGCGGGGGCAGGCGGCCGAGCGAAGCCCCCACCTGCGCCCGGGACACGAGCCGCAGCCCCGGGAGGCAGGCGCTGGTGGAAGACAAGGGGTGGCAGCGGCGGTCTGGGGGTCCCGCCCGCGGCCCGGCGGCCGGCCTGGAACTGGCCAGCGCCGGCCCGGGGAGCTGCCCCTCCGGCGCCCGCGGCGGCGTCACCATCTCGCTCGGGGTGACTTGTCCGGGGAGACACCCCCTCCCTCGGCTCCCGCCCCGGCCACCCGAGGGCAGCCGTGGGGGGCGCACGGCCCCGCCCAGGGAATGGCGCCCCCAGAGGCGGAGCAGCCGCGCCCCCAGCGCGGCGTCCCGGGGTGCGGGCTCCGCGGCCGGAGGGGGCGCGGGTCGGGCCGCGTCTGGAAACTTCGGGCAGCTTCTCCGGGTCCCCAAGCGGCCGAGGAGGCCGCCGGGCTTGGGGGAGCCCGAGAGGCCCCTCAACAAGTCCGGTCGGGGCGCGAGCCCCGAGCCGACCCCGACGACCAGGGCGGGGGCCAGGGCCGCGCTGCCGCCTGGAGAGGGCGGTCCGGGCGGGACCCCGCGTCCGAGGCCGCTCCCTGCCCCCCAACCCTGCCGGTCCGGGAGGGGTCACGGGCCAGGCCCAGGGAGCCCCGCCCGCCCACGTCCCGGACGCGCGGCCGCGGGGCGCAGGGCGGCCGCGGGCGAGGGGGGCGGGGGCGGGGGACCCCCTCCCGGGGACGGGGCTGGAGGGCGCTGGCCCCGCGGCAGCCCCGGGCGGCTGAGCCCCTCCCGCGCCCGGCCCGCCCGCCGCCTCGGACCCAGGGCGCCCGCGAGCGGGAGGGGGCGCCGGAACCGGCCCCAGATTCGGGGCTCGGCTCGGGCTGGAGGGGACGCGCGGCCTCACCTGCAGCCCCAGCCGCGCCCCCCGGCCCCTCCCCCCCCGCCCGGCCCCCTCCCCCCCCCCTCCCCCCCGCCCGGCCCCCTCCCCCCCCCCAGCCCCCTCCCCCCCCGTCCCAGCCCCCTCCCCCCGCCCCAGCCCCAGCCCGGCCCCCTCGCCGGCCCGCGACCTGCCCCGCCCCCTCCGCAGCCGGCCCCGCCCGCGGCCCCGCCCTGCCGGGATCGTCCACACCCGCCGCCCAGTCCCCGCCGCGGGCGCCGACCCGGTTCCCCGGAGCCTGGGGCTCCGCTGGGCCTCCCGGCTGCGCGCAAGACGGTCTCCTGCCGCGGGTCTCCCCTGTCCGGGGTCGGGGTCTGCAGCCCCCTCCCCGGGGGCGCCCGGAGGCCATCAGAGGCCGGCCAGGCGTGCACTAGTGTGGACGGAGCAGCGGGGGTCTGCGCAGACGGCGCCTCCCGCCCCAGCCCTGGGAGAAGAGCCGGCAGCTCCAGGGTGCCCCACCGGCAGCTCCAGGGTGCCCCACCGCAGCAGACTCACCTGGCCGGCCGGCTGACCGGGCGCAGGTGCGACTGCCCAGGCTCCCGGGGACACAGGTGATGGGGGGGCAGGAAAGCCTCGCGGAGGCCAGTGACCCTTGGCCAGGATCCTCAGCAATGTGGGGGTGTGCCTCCCCCTGCACAGGGCCCCGGGGGTGACGGGCACACCCTCTGTGGTGTGGCCACGGCGTGGCAGGTCCTCCCCACAGGGACGGCCGCTTCAGCCAGCAGGGGCTAGGTTTGAAAACAGGCTCAGGTCTAAGGAAGAGATTGTGTCCTTCACTGGCCCAGCTGCCCTCAGCCTCCAGTTTCCCAATTTCTATTTTTTTTTTCATTGAAGGACAGAATAGGATCTCCCCCTCAGGTGTGGTCACCGTGCCCTCTCGCCATGGACGCACCCATAAGCCTCCACAGTCCACTGTGCGCTCCCCCTCCAAGAGCTGCAGATCTACGGTCAGCTTCCGGGGGCACCGGGGCCCCTTCCTAAGTGCCACATGCAAGTGACCCTCCGGTATGTGTCTTCCTCCTTCTGGCTTCTCTTAGCATCATCCCCCCAAACTCCATCCATGCTGCTGCAAATGGCACAGGTTGACTTTTTGATGGCCGAGTAGTATTCCACCGAGTGGCCAGACCGCACACCTCATCTTGCTCCACACACCTGTCCTGGGCACTGAGGCTGTTTCCATGCAGTGCTGAGAGAAGCACAGGCGTGTCGGTTTCCTTTCAAATTGTTTGTATTTGGGGGCAGGCGCCTAGGAGTGGAGTTGCTGGGGGGTTTCGCAGATCTGTTTTAGCTTCTCGAGAAGCCTTCACACTGCTTTCCACCGGCTGGAGCAGCCTGCCCTGGGGGAGAGGTTGGGCGGCGCTGCGGTCATCTCCGGGGACGGCCCTGGGGCCACGCGTCACCGGTCATGGCGGTGGCGGTGAGCGATCACTTCTGGAGGCCAGATGCCCCCCCATCACTAGGGCCACATCAACTGCATGGATGTCCGTGAGCCCAGATCTGGCCACCATCACTCCCAGGCCAGGAGAGGCCTCCCCTTGTCACCCTGCTGCTTCCGTGGGGGGACACCCTGGGCCTGCTAGCCTGACATAACGTCTCTTCCAGAGAGACCTTCCCCTTGCCTTTTTGTCCCCCCATGCTGCCTGCCATGGCCATCAGTTTTCCAGGGTTTGGGAGCTCCAGGCTGCCAGTGCGCTTGCCCATCTCCCGCCCCGCTGCCGGAGCGGGCAGAGCTGGGCACCGCGGGGAGGGCCAGGCTGCGGGTGCTCACTTGCCCCCGTCTCTGCGGCGGGCCCTTCCTCTTCACGTGCTCGGCTGCTGACCCACCCCGTCTCGAGGGCGGGCCTCAAAACTTTGGGCCACAGTCTCACCTCCCCATCACCTAGTGTCTCACGCTCAGGTGCTGGACCCTCCCCTGGGTGTCGTGCTTCTGCGCAGGGACGTGGCTTCCCTGAACCCTGGGGCCTGTGCCCTGCCACCCTCTCATCGGCGTCACCATAAAATCTACATCATCTTCTCCCGCGAGAGGCACATCAGGCGGGTAATGTTTGCCAGTCTAAGTAAGGCCCACGGGGGAGGCTGCTGTGCCTCCTCCTGCCCCCAGGTACAGTCAGAGCGGGCTTCTTGGGAGTGAGGGCACCCAAGTGCCAGCTCGCGCACGCCTCTCGCCTTGGTGGGGGTGGGGGGGGCTGCGCTGTGGTGATTTCCCTCCACTCTGGAAGGCGCACACTGCGTGCCCCGGGTCACTGGCCCCCACACCTCCCGACGCTGCCCCTCCTGAGTCTGCCCTGGTCTACTTCCCACCCTCCGAAAAACACGTGTTATCCAGGAGATCAGACGTGGTCACCCAGCGCCTCAGGCCGGGGCGGCGCTCTGGCGAGTGGCCAAGACAGCACCCTTTGGGGACTTTGGTCTCAGAACTACTGAGTGCCCCAAAGAGCTCACATGACTTCTATCTACTTAGTTACTGGGACATAAATTTAAATGGAGAACTTCTAAACACATTTGTGTATTCATCTGCTAAAAGTAAAAACAAATCCACGACATAAATGCCATCTTTGTGAAGAAGAGCTAGTTTCCACAACAAAAGGGGGGGCGTTACGTAGCATTTTTCACAACTCTCGAGACAGCTGGCATCTCAGGATCTGTGTGGCATCTCTGTTGTTGTGACCGGTCACTTCGTTTCATTTAATGAAGGAAACCTGACCGTACAGAGAGAGGCGGCTAGAAAGGGAGGGCAAACCAAGCACCGTCTCAGGTAGTTCCGGCTCTCCAACACGGGGCTCTTCCTTCAAGGCGCGCTGCAGTGCGGAATCGGGACTCATATCGCCGGTGTTCGTGCTCTCGCTTAAAGGCCACTCGTCTGCTTTGCCCTTGAAATGGGGCTCTTGTCCACGTGGGGTTTTGTAGCATCACACCCTGTTCATTTAGATAATACTGGCTCACTTACTCACACAGACCTCCCAGACACTGGCATATTTCATCAGATAACATCAAGAAGATCACACCGGCCACTATCGCCACCGCAAGGACCTGCGGGCGTGGGGAGCCATCGATGGCACAGTGGCAGTGGCAGACAGGAGTTTTCAAAAATTCTAATTTTCACTTGAAGTCTCAATTTTTTTCTAGGCAACCAACACTATCCACTGTTTTCCTCGAAATGGGGGCTCATTTCATTCACTTTTGAGAAGATGTTTGCCAAATACCCAAGGCTGAGTAATGATATTTTAGCTATCATCACTTCCTTTGTGTAAAAAGTGTTTAATTTAAAAAGCAGCTAATGCCACTCACATCTTAATCACACCAGTGTTTTTTCCCAGTGCATCTTATAAAGGGCGTAAGTGTATCTTCTAGTTTGTTACAGAGAATTAACAAAACGTGTCTTCGAAGGTCAAGATGAACAGTATTTGCTCACTTTGCTGCTTCCTTAGGATAGTCTTCCGTGGGGACGTGCCCTTCCTGTGGGTGCGTGGCCGCGCGGCTGCCGCTGACGGACGCTACTGTTTCCAGCCAGCGCTCTTACCGGTGGTCAGGTGCCCACAGCTTACCCGCTATCACTTTTGCCCCGTCAGTGAGGACGCCCACAGAGTGAAAAAAGCAAACAATATGTTAATACGATGATAAAAGAAGTGCTGACCTTAGCGATGCCTTTCAGGATCTCCGTGGAGCCCTCCCGCAGCCTTCCTGCAGGCGTGCGGCCCGCCCAGAGCCCTTCTTCCCAAAGAGGTGGCTTCAGGGCTTACCTCTCATTCTGGCTGATTCTAAGTGAGCACGAGGGACCCTCTTGGCCAGAGCCCCACGTGGCCAGGCCACGCAGGCAGCACCAGTGCTGTCTTAAAGGGGCGCCTGGAGAGGTGGTTCTGGGGGCCCCACGTTCATGTGTGCCGACTTACCAGCATGTTCCAACAGGTGTTTGCCTCTGGGCTCCAGCGGCGTGTTCCCTCTCTTCGGCTCCTTCTCCTGGTGTTTGTTTTATCCTGTTTGAAACAATCATGTACAAAGCCACGTTTCCATCAATCGTTTTCAAACAGCAGTTTCCGATGAAATCTGCGGCCGCCCAAAGACCTCCCGACACCTGTGGCGCGCGGGCGGGTTCTACGGCAGCCGCCCCCGAGGGCCCTGTCCCCGCCTCACCTGGCTCTGTCGCGTGTGAGGGCTTCAAGTGTGGCTTCTGGACGGGAGCTTCTGGTGTCTTGCCCAGCACTATGGACTGAGCGTGTGGCTGTTCACGCGTCTGGACGGGGCTAAATGCCGCCCCCTTTCTCAAGTGAGATGGCGCTTTTGTAACAACTTGGATGGACATCTTGCCTTCACGGGACGCAAACTGAATAGGGCCCGCAGGAAAGACTGCACTTTCTTCATGATTCTGGGGAAAGGTTTTACCTCCGGCCCCTCCAGGGACAGAGCCATGGCTCTCCCGCCTTCTCCCCTGAAAGGAAAACGGCCTTTAGGGGAAACGCTGGGGGCTGTGTAAGCAGCAGCTGCTCTTTCCCAGACAGGCCCTTGGACAAAGTGCGAGCAGCGGCGCGGGGCTGGGAACGCGCTCAGGTGCCCAGGCCCCCGGCAGGATGTGGCGGGGTGGCCTGGTGAACGAGGTTAACCGGCAAACTCGCTTCCAGCCGGGAGCCCGCGCCGGGGAGCGGCCCACGGGGGTCCAGCACCGCGGACAGCGCCGGGAGGGCCGGGGCCGGCGGGGCGGGCGCGCGGCAGCACCGGGGCCAGCGCCAGGGCCGCGCGCAGGTGGGGGGCGGGGGGCGGGGGTCCTGTCAGCTGACGCCTGACGTAGGCAGGAGCCCCGCCGCGAGACAGGTCTGCGGGCGCGCAGGGAGGGCGGGCGCAGGGAGGGCGGGCGCAGGGGGGCGGGCCGGGGCCGGGCTCGCCTCCGTCCGGCGAGCCGAGGCGGCCGCGCGCGCCTGGAGGGGCGGCCGGAGGGCGCGAGCCGCGGCGCTGACGCACCAGCCTCTCCGGGGGCGCGCCCGGGCCCGCGCCTCCCCGACTGCTCCGGCTCCGGCTCCGGGGGACGCGGCTGCTCCGGCCGGGGCGAGGCGGCCGGCATGTGACAGCCGGGGGGCCCGCCCTGCGCCCCGACCCCTCGCCGCGCGCCGCCCGGAGCGCCCCCCCCCCCGCCCCGCCCCGGCCGCGGGGTCCCCGCGCCGCCATGGACTTCCCCATGAACCTGACCTACCTGCCCTCCGCCGCGCCCTCCCCGGAGGCCGCCAACGGCAGCAGCCTGGGCGCGGGCGGCGCGCGCCCCGGGCACCCGCTGCTGTCCGTCTCCGGGGTCCTGCTGCTGACCTTCCTCGGCGTGCTCGTGGCGGCCACCTTCGCCTGGAACGTGCTGGTGCTGGCCACCATCCTCCGCGTGCGCACCTTCCACCGCGTGCCGCACAACCTGGTGGCGTCCATGGCCGTCGCGGACGTGCTGGTGGCGGCGCTGGTCATGCCGCTGAGCCTGGTGCACGAGCTGTCGGGGCGGCGCTGGCACCTGGGCCGCCGCCTGTGCCAGCTGTGGATCGCGTGCGACGTGCTGTGCTGCACCGCCAGCATCTGGAACGTGATGGCCATCGCGCTGGACCGCTACTGGTCCATCACCCGCCACCTGGAGTACACGCTGCGCACCCGCCGGCGCGCGGCCAAGGCGATGATCGCGCTCACGTGGGCGCTGTCCGCGGTCATCTCGCTGGCGCCGCTGCTCTTCGGCTGGGGCGAGACGTACTCGGAGCGCAGCGGCGCGTGCCAGGTGAGCCGCGCGCCCTCCTACGCCGTCTTCTCCACGGTGGGCGCCTTCTTCCTGCCGCTGTGCGTCGTGGTCTTCGTCTACTGGAAGATCTACAAGGCGGCCAAGTCCCGCGGCGGCTTCAGGAAGCTCAACAGCGTCGCGCCGCTGGCGGGGCCCGCGCAGGTGGGTGCCGCGCCGACCGCGCCCCAGAGCGCGCCTCCCGGGCCCCTCGGGGTGGGGGACGCTGCCCCTTTTGCGTTTCGTTTCGTTTCGTTCTTTTAGCGGGGAAGGGAGAGGAAGAGCTGGACAGCGCGGGCGCGCGTCGGGGCGCGCGGGGGCAGCGCTGGGCACCGGCGCGCGCCGCAGCGGAGCCACGGACGGGCCGTCTCGGGGGCTGCCTGGGTAACACCGGGGGTCTGCACGCCGCGCTGCGATCCCGTTTCACTCGGAAATTCTGGGGGTCTGCAGCGTCCCTGACGCCACGCTGGCTGGCGGGGCTCGCCGCAGGGGGAGGGTGCAGGGAAGAGGGTGGCTGGCGCAGGGGCCTGGCGCAGACCGAGCAGATGGAGGTTTCAGCCCAGTCTGGTGCTGTGCAAATCATGGCAGCTAAATTTGCAAAATATGGTGTCTCCCGGGTGACTGTCACTCTGCAGCTTCCTTTTCTCCTGATTTAGGGGGGAAAGAAGGGGTTTACACCCACCCCCAAGCCGGCGTCTGCTGGCTGCTCCTCTGCCCGGGCGCCCCTTCAGGTCTCCCCCCACCCAGCCAGGCTGTGCGCGCAGCTAAGGACCACTTATCTGCCCCCCACACACCCCGGCAGAGCTCCCGGAGGAAGTGGAAAGCCCCAGCAGACCATCCCCAGCTCCTGCGGGCGCGTTACGTGCACCACAAGCACCGCGGCAACGATGCAGCTGCCTCATCTCCCACCCACACATGGCTGCAGGCGTCAACGCCTGAATGTCTGTCCCCTGATTCCAAGAGCCAGGGAACTGAATTGAGCCTAATTTACATCTTTAAGGGCTGCCGGGAATCTCCGCAGCCCCTGCGGCTGTTACTGGGTCTGGGCAGCTGAGCACAGGTTTGGAGCAGGGGGTTACAGAAGGACACGCCGCCATCTTTGCCCCCGAGGAGTTGAGGGAGGGAGGGAGGGAGGGAGGCAAATCCCCGCTGGCAGCTCCAGGCTGTCTTTCTAGGGTCGGGAACAAAATGTGACCCCAGCCAGCCCCGCAGACTCGGAGCCAGAGGTACCACCGACGGACAACATCAAGCTGGGATTTGGCGCGGGGGGAAGTAAAAATTCTGCTAGGGGTGAGGACACTTCAGTCACAGACACACGCACGGAGCTTCTCCTCCGCTGCCTGGGGACTTGCGTGAGCGTCGGTGGCGCCGGCCAGGGCCAGCCAGTGCTTGGGGCGCGTGCACGGGCTTACGTGGGAGGGGGTGCCCCCAGGAGGGGCGGCGTGGCTCCATCAGCGTGAGCCAACCCGCGGGAAAACTCCGTGGTTTTGGCTAGCAACAGGGCTGCGCTGTGCACGACACAGGACTCGAGGCTGACGAGAAGCCCGGAGGCAGGCGCGCCGACTGAGTGACGTGCTGCCTGCAATTTCTCTGCGGCAGGGAGGGAAAACCCTGATTGCTAAAGGAAAGGGTGGGTTCCCACAGCAGGACTTCTTTCCAGGTGCTGTGTTTTTGAGCTGATCCATCCGGATCACGGCCCAGAATCTTCGTATTTGCACAAGAAGACAGAGAACGCTTGTCTGGGAAGAGTCAGTGAGGACTCAGGCAGATCAGCCTCTCTGTCTGCGGTGCTTGGCCCCAAAGGGTCTAGGAGCACTGGGAGCTGGGAGCAGTGTCGGGAACGACACGGGGTGTTCGTGTCGACTCAGCCATAATCTGTGTCAGCGTGTGAGGCAGCAGCCACGACCCCCCGGGGGAAGCGTCGACCTGTTACACTCGTAGATCTGGGCAGAAGCTAAAGTGTCCTCCTGACAGGGGTCATGAGACCCAGTCACCACCGGGCAATGAGGTTATTCGAGCCCCGCTGCTTGAATGTGTCTGTTTAATACGGTCAGCTCTCCCGCCAGTCTTTGGACGGCACACAGCCACAGGTGTCTTTCATACCCTCTTTCGGCATCTGCTGTAATCAATCTTTCTGTTCTTTTTTTTTTTTTGTAAGTTGGTCTGTTTTCCTTTTCAGACAAATTAAAAAATCGAGGCTGAGGGCTTGGCTGTTCCGTGGTGGGGGCAGGATGGTCCTTACAGTTATATAAACCAGGACGCTGTCTCGTCCTTCAACTGTTACTGGAGACGGCTCCCCCTTGGAGGTTTACCAGGCTTGGAGCAGGGGGCTTTGGCCAGGGGTGATTGAGATTTCCCCAGGAGACACGTCACTGGACAGACTTTAGAGAGCTGTCGTTTCGATCTTGAACCAACACGGGATTTGATTCTTTCCAGGATTTTCCTATTGGCAGCATTTACAGATTTCCTACCCTCGCTCCCAAACCTTGGAGCGCGAGGTCTTTCTGGATGTTTTATCTAGAAAGCGCCCTCTTATATTGATTTCTAGCTTATTTGCTTTCTAAGGATGCCTGGAAAGGTGTAGCCCCTTATTGGGGATCTTCTAAATTGGTAATTTCACATTGCAATTTTTTTATTAAATTTCCTGGATTCGGGTTTGCGCCCATTTACAGCAGGGCTGGGCAACGCTCCATACCCCGGGCGTCGAAGCGCGCCAGCGTGCTGCTGAAAGTTTCTCCAGTCTATTTTCTCTCTTTATTTAGTTTAAAATTTTGAATCTTTGTCAAATCATCTCTTAAAAGAAAGGCTCCTGAAATGGCTTTCATGTCATGAATCCTACGTTTTTATGCTTTAAAATGTTCCCAGATGGGTTACAGAACTCTTTGTATCCCTATAAATATTTCCCTCATCTGAGGGGGATTTCAATTAATTTAACTAGTTAGTACAAATCTGTAGTCCATGATAAGAAGAATTTTGTTTAATTTTCTAGCAAAATTCTAAATTTTATAATAATTGTCCTCTTCTCCCTGAAGTTTGGGGAAATTTCTTAATTATAACCATTTTCTGGTGAAAACCCTGAGGAAAGGAGAGTTTATTCAGGAGGTGACATAAGCCTGAACAGAGGACAGGACACCTAGACTTGCACGGCAGGTAGGCGGGGGGTCGACGCATCGCAGCTGGAGAGCCGTGTCTCGGCTTTCCGAGCCGGTGCAGACGCTGGCTGCTAACTGCTTGGTGTCTGACTCGAATTCTTCCAGAACTTCTCTGACATCTGTTCATTGGATGTTGACTTGTCAGAAATTCCTAAGTGAAAAATGTAGGGGTGAGCCTGGGTCAAGAGAAGCGCAGGAGCTGGGGTAGAATGCGACTTAAAACAGAAAAACAGAAATTCTTCAGGGAGAGAGCTGAGGCTTTGACTTAGATAAATCGTGCCCCCCAGAGAGGCCGCGGAGGTAGCCAGCCCAGCCGTCTAGGAGCGTGTCTGAGGGCGCCCAGAAAGAGGCTGAGGGGGGACCTGACCGCAGCGCAGCAGCCAGGGCGCTGGGAGGCGGCGGGAGGGGCCCTGCCAGGACCCCAGCACGGCCTGTCACTGTCCCCTCGGTCACACCCTCGCCGTCCTCAGGCTCAGCCTTCGGGCTGGGACTGGACCAGAAGCCAATCACACCGGTGCCCGACAGGCCCTGCCTTTTAACCTGCAGCAGAACAACAACAGGCTTTCCAGGACAAAACAAACCTCACAATTTGTTTCCCTTAGACCGGCAACTGCGAAAGCCAAGCCGGCAGCGGGAGAGTAAGGCGGGCGACGGCACAAAAAGCATCTGGCAAGCAGCACCCTCCGGGACACGGCGCCAGCCCCACAGGCGGAGACCAGCCAGGCGCGCGCGCTCCTGCCGCTCAGCCCCGGCTCACGGGCGTCTGCTGTGAGACGGTCCAGGGGCTCCTTCCTGAGAACCCGGGGTGGGGGGGAGCCCTGGGAGGCTCCAGCTCAGACACCCAAGGGCAGGGCTCGGCAGCTCTTGCGTCCCTTCACCGGGACAGGCTCGAGGGAAGGGCTGCCGGGAACTGCTCTGTAGCCCGCAGGTTCTTCCCCCGTTTTACAGAAACTCTTGAACCCTACATGTCCACGTCGGCCACACACCAGCACGGCCAGCCAGCTGTGACAGCGCAGCTGGTGGGGTCCACCCAACGCGGCAGCCCCAGGTCGCGGCTCAGGGTCGCCCACAACCGGGTGCTGTCAGGGTCAGGCGCTAGGAAGAAAATGCCCCTCAGAACAGAACCCCCACGAGACAACAGAACCCCACAAATAGACCGAGCTCAGGGTGCAGCTCACCCTTGATGGCAAGTGGCCTTGGGCTGGGCTGGGCTCCATGGGGGCTCCCGGGGGCTGCGGGCTCTGCTCCGCGCACAGCTCAGCGGGCCGCGGGGTGGCGGGGGCAGGGCAGGATGCCAGTCTCAGAAGCCGGGCAGTGCGGCTGTGAGCCTGCGAGCCCCGCCTTGGACAGCGAGCCGTCTGGAGTCCCACCTATGCCCGCTGTGCCGCAGAGAATCCAGGGGTGCTTCCCACCCCGAGGGAGCTGCGTGCTGGGAGGCAGGAGGGCACCGGCAGCTGAAGTTTCGGGGCCAGGATCCTTCCATCGCCGGGAAGGGGGTGCCATTTTAAGGCGGAGCTTCAGTAAGAGAATGAATGGGTTCCCCATGTCGTTGGGGCTAAGAAGTGAAACTAAATATTGTGCTTCCATGCCTGGGGCTGCAGTCCCAGCTGGCACTGAGCAAACGGGGGCCGTGACCTCGATCCCGCCTGGAGGGGGGCTGGGGCGCAGGGAAGATTGGCACTGCCTGCCACAGGCGCTGCAGGGACCCGGGGTGACAGGCTCTTGCTGCCACGCCTGCGACCTCTGTAACTGTGCGACAGTTGCTGCTCCACTACTTTTCAAATAAGGGGCAGGAAGCCCATGCCCGGGGTGCAATGACCGCCCGCCGCTGCCATGCCCGCAGCGAGTCCCACTCGTGCCTGTTCTAGATGACAGCCCAGTCGGGCCCCAGACGGGCAGAAAGAGATCGGCAAGTGGGTCCTACGTCGGGGCTCGACAGTGCGCTGCTGCCCCTTCCCCACACTGTACCATCCAGGGCTTGCTCTGGAAGTGGAGGTGCAGGCCCCACCCCCGCAGGCCTGGGGCGTCTCCTCACAGCCTCTGTTCTCTCCTCCAGGCGAAGGGCGCCGCCCAGCCGGCCCAGACCCTGTTCACTGCCCGGACGGCCACGGTCACCTTCCACACCGAAGGGGACACGTGGCGGGAGCAGAAGGAGCAGAGGGCGGCCCTCATGGTGGGCATCCTCATCGGGGTGTTTGTGCTCTGCTGGATCCCCTTCTTCAGCACGGAGCTCATCGGCCCCCTCTGCTCCTGCGACGTCCCTGCCATCTGGAAGAGCATCTTCCTCTGGCTGGGCTACTCCAACTCCCTCTTCAACCCCCTCATCTACACGGCTTTCAACAAGACCTACAGCAGCGCCTTCAAGAGCTTCTTTTCCAAGCAGCACTGAGCGCAGGCCATGGGGTGAGGCCCCTGGCCCCATACCTCCCTCCGCAAGACCCCAATGGCGTCGACCCCCCGCGCCAGATGGGAGACAGGCCTTTCAGGTCCTGCGGTGTCCGAATCAGCCCCCCTTCCGCGCCCCCAAGTGAGAGCCGCAGGCAGGGGAGGCTGTCCCTTACCTGTTGCTCCTCACGCTGAACCCATCAGCCACAGACTCTCCCACCAAGTGCCCTGTCCCACCAAAGTCCACTCCAGCGTGGCTATGGTCCTTGTCCCGAGCAGTCACACGAAGCAGGCGAAAGGGCAAGGGTAGCCAGTGTGAGCTGGCGTAGACGAACAGAAAGAGGGAAAATGGGACAGGGTCGGGGCGGGAAACTGTGACAGCGGCTTTTCTGGAACAGTCTTGTTTCAGGTATTCTGCTCTGTGCTCCTAACACTCATCGTGCTCACCTAAGGCTTAGCACCCAGTGCCATGCCCGGCATGTCAAGTCCACAGCTGCACCTGCAAGGCTGCGGATACGACTCGGGTTTGGTTTGTGGTGCACAAGTGTGCACACTCGTGCACACGCACACACACGCAGACACACACACACACTGTGCAGGCGGCAAATGTCCCACCTGGCTACTTACTCTGACTCACAGCCCGTCGACCTGGACAAACTAAGAGCCAAATCAAATAAAAATTAAAAAATTTAAATCAAATGAAAACCCTTCTATTGTGAAGCAACTACTCATAAAGGGCAGAAAAATCGACTGGCTCCTAGAGCCTGTCAGGCTGCTTATTGGCTGTGAGTTTCCTTGGGTCAGAATTGGCTCAAAGTGGCCAGGCCAGAGCCTCGTGCTTGGGTCACGGGACTGAAGGGCTCGGTCACGTGAAGGTGTCTGTGTCTTATATATATATATATATATATCTCATAACCAAGGGCTATCTAGACACATTAACCAAAAACACGCACTTTAAGAGGATGTGATTCATTTGCTAACTGCTGTTCTTTATCGCTACGTGAATGCCTGTTCTGAGACCACCGTCTGGAGAGAAACAGAACATGACAGACACGAGTCCGTCCTCTGTAAACCGATGCCTCTGTGTAACCAATGAGCCGCACAACTCAACTTACACGGTCTTAATAAAACCCAGGCCATTACCGAAACTTCAAAAAGTTCTTGGGCAATAAAACTGCCTAAGGTCTGCTATGTCCTTAATTTTTGAATGCATGGATTAAAAAATATGTATTGTCCTGATGTGTGAATTATGATAAACGTGTACTGTACCGTATCTAATAAATCATACCACAGTTCAAAATGGGAAATCCGCGTCCTGTGCTGCAGTTCTGTCCTGCGTTTACCGCAGAGATGGTCTAAATTCAAATGGGAGCAGACCAGGAACCACCACGCGCTGTGACGCCCTGGGACGTCCCATGACGTCACACAGGAGCACAAGAGGCGCTTCTGGCCTACATGCGCGTTGAGGCCAAGGTACAGGGGAATTTTCTTGGAAACTGTATTTATCACTTGAGAAGCGCAGCCACAAGCCCTTAAAACACAAACTCGTTGCTCCCACGAGTGCCGCCCCTCCTGCCCCAGGTAGTCAGGCGGGGGTGGGGGGGACCAGAGCAGCGACTCAGAGCCCCTGGCTGCCGGCGCCCCACTCAACAACACTCAGCCTCTGCCCTTGCTCACCCGCAGAGCTGGGAGGCACCGGGTAGCTGAGACGGGGACACCAGAGTTGCCATGGAAACTGGGCACTGCCCGGACGTGGACAGCAGGGGGCCACCGAGCTTCCAGGAAGGTGGAGACCGCCAGGCCCCAAGGGGCCCGAAGCCTCCAGTGGGGAGGGCCCCCCCAGAACCTGCCCTCCCAGCAGTGAGCGACCCGCAGAGACCACTCCCCATTATGAAAAGGCCTCCCTGGGGGCTGCGGGGTGAGTCTCAGGCTGTCACCACAACAGGGGAGCTGACCACAGGGTGCAGCAGACCTCTCCCCGCTGCTCCCCTCGGCAGAGCTGCCTTTGCTGCTCCACACTCTGTCTCTGGTGGATCCTCTCACCCCTGCACCTCTGGCCTGCACCCCAATTCTTCTATGTAAAAATAAGCCACGAAAACAGTTACAAAAGGAACCGCAAACCCTTCTTCCAACGCAGACCTCTCCGCCTTGCCCCTGCCCCCTTGCGGTGTGTATCAGTGAACCTGCCTTTCTGACCCCCGCGCCCTCTCTGGGCTGTCTTCCACCCGAGTCTCTGGCCAGCACCCCAATATTAGACCACGTCATTAGCTGCCCTCCCCCAAAGAAGGAAACACTCACATGGGAATTTGGACAAAGGACATCAGAATCAAGGGGAAAATGAAAGTCTTTTTTTTTCAAGTTCCAGGTATTTTATCTTCCTGCTCATGCGGTGTGACGTGTGCGCAGGACCCCACAGCCGCCTTCGGCACAGAAAGCTCAGGGATTCCCCCCCGCCCCCCACCCCCCAGCCACACCGACAGAGGGAGCCCGGCCCGGCGAGGAGAGCGTGTCGGCATCCTTCCCGGAACGCCGGCACCAGCCAAGATATACGCTGCACCTCTGGAGCCATCTAACCAGCACTTCTGGACCCAAATTCACGGCAGGCTGGAGGCCCTGGATGCGGGGCCGCGGCGCCAGCGTGGGTCGCAACACTGGGTGGGCCAAAAGCTGGGGCAGCCCCAGCGGCGGGAAGCCACCGGTGGGGATTTTCAGTGGGAACATTAGCATTTCCAAAGTCTGGCAGCACTGGGTTTTAAAATTATGCAAATTATGTAAATAAGAGGAAGATTTTAAATCCATCCAAAGCCACACCCCATGTCAGGTGAGGGCCCGCTCTGGGATTTTCCTCTCGCCGCCTCAGCTGCGGCGGAGCAGGTGCCTCGCTCTCCAGGCCGCGGCGCCAGGAAACAGTCACACCCCTCAGGAGCAGCCCCCGGCCGCAGAGCTGCCGTCCAGCCCCGGGGGGTGCAAGGCTGAGGTGACAGGCGGCTCTGATCCCCCGTGCAGGAAGCTCACCCACGCCACACGCACGCGTCGAGAAAGGCCGCCCTCCGCCCTTGGGCCGTGGTAAAGGCACACCTGACGCGATTTTGCTCGTCTGTGGCTTACAGACCGGTAAGATCTCGCCCTTTGAATCCCAATTTAAATACTACTGCGGTGTCTGAACACACACGTGCACATTAAATATGGCCGGTTCTTAGGTGAGCGGCGCGTTTGGAGCACAGAAGGGAGCTTTATAACGCAAACACAGCGGAAAGGACAAACTATTTACCCATGTAATGAGCCAAATCAGCAGACATTCCAGCAGCTCCGCGGCCACCGCAGACACTTGCCCTGACGTCACGTCTAAACGGAGCTGTGGTTGCCCCGGCGGCTTCTGGCCTTCGCGTGTCAGGTCACGACCGGTAACTTACATTTCACACAGCGGCATCGAATACGCGTGATGACCCCAGCTCTGCAGGAGAAGCCCGGTGGTTCCCGGCTGACCACAGGGCCGGCTCTCGGCAGCGGCCCTGACCTGCACGGCGCCTCCAGCAGGGGTGGGCGACCGGCGGCCGCCCGGCCGGGAAACTCGGCCCCGGGGGCACCTCCGCAGGCACAGGGTGCCGAGGCCCTTGTCGTAAAGACATCAAGGCTAGTGAAGGGCCGTGGCCCGCGTGCCGCAAGCTCCCGGGGAGGCCGGAGGGAAGGCGCCTGGCCGGGCTCCAGGGCGCGTGAGGTCAGGGTCGGGTCCCTGGAGCCGCCCGCCCGGTGCTCCACCTGCTGACTCGGAGTCAAGTGAAGGAAAGTGAAGCGAAGCTGCACACCGAGACAGCCGCCTCTCCTGCCCGCTCGCGTGGGCCGTGGCCGGCTCCGCACCCAGGGGAGGGAAACGAGCCCGGCCCCCCCAAGCCTGCTCTTCCCCCCTCTGACCTGGGCCTCCGGCCGGCCGCGGCTCCCGCCTCTCGGGGCTCCAGGCCTGGGTGGGAAACGCAACCTCAGGACCGAAACCTCCACCCGGCACGCGGCCTGCGGAGCCCGGGGCGGCTCCCCGAGACGAGGGAGCAGGAGTGGGGGGCTCTCTAGGGGGTCCCGCGTCTCCCACCGTCTCTCGGGGCCTCGGGGCCACACCGCGGGCGGCAGCTCGGGCTCCATCCCCGGCCGCGTCCTGGGGCCCGGCTGACCCGGCACCTGCCCCTCGCCCCGCAGCAGCCCCCCACCCCCGGCCTGTGTCTCCGGCGGGGGGGGTAGGGGGGGGCCCGCCCTTGTCTGTGTCCCCGACACGGACCTGGGGCACCTGGGGCGCCGGCACCCCCCTGCGGGCCCCACCCCGTCTGTCCCGGGGGCTGCGGCCGGCGGCGCCCCGAGTCCCCCGGAGCTGCCCCCAGACGCGGGGTGACCTGGCGCAGACGCGGAGGGGCGCGGGTGCCACCCCGGGGGGGCTTCTGCAGCCCAGCCCGTTTTCGGGTGATCACGCGCCCACCCCTCCGCGTGTCCACACCGGCCGGCGAGGCGTCGCCGGCAGCCCCGGTTCTGCGCCGCGGACGAGCCCCCGCCGCGCCCGCCCCCCGGGGCGCCGCCCCCCGCACCCCGCCGTGGCCCCGGGCTGGACGCGGCGTGTCCGAGCCCGCGCGGGACGAGCACGCCCGGGCCGGGGAGCTGCGGGCGCCGGCGCGGGCCCCGGGCGGGCAGCGCGTCCTACCGTGGCCCGACGGCCGGGCGGGCAGCCGAGGACTGGCCGAGCCGCGCCTCCCGGGGCCTTTATAGCGGCCGGGCCGGCCCCGCCCCCTTTCCCAGCAGCCCCGGGGGGCGGGGCCGGGGGCCCGGGGCATGCTGGGAGTCGTAGTCCCGGGGCTGGCGCCCCGTCGGTGCGCGCGCGGGCGCGTGGACTCCTGGAACTGTCAGTGGGGGCTAGTCCGGTCCCCAAGGATTTGGGGGTGTTGATGCCTGTCCCGAGCTGCGGCCGCCCGGCCTTCTTCCCGAGGCAGCGCTTTTGCCCGTGTTTCTGGGGGGCTGGGCAGAGGGAGGCGCGGCCGATCGCGGGGGGCACGGCCCGTCCACGCGCGCCCCGAGGCGGGCAACCCGCCCCGCTTTCTCCGCGAGCCGCGGCGCCCCCCACGCAGGTGTATATTCCCTTAGGACGTTTTTGACAACGTACGTTTTGACAATCGTGGACTCAGATTGTCGCCTGCACTTTGGGACCCATCTAATGCTTCGAGAAGGTCTCGGAGGAGAAGGATCTGGGGGTGCAGTGCGGGTCCTGCTGTGAGGGGTCCGCGACAGCTGGAGAGGGGCCCGAGGGCTCACTCAGAGCCGTGGAGGGCTCAGAAATAACAGCCCAGCCTGGCCACCTGCCTCCCTGTGGCTTTATTTTATTTTTAAAGATTTGTTTGTTTATGCACACAAGAGCTGGGGCGCAGGCCAGAGGTGTGGGGGGGTGAGAGATCCGCCTGAGACAGAGCGGGGAGCAGAACAGGCAGATCCACTGAGACACACTGCTGAGGGGAGCAGCGGGGATACAGGAGGGGTCTGCCGTGCCTTGTGGGTATCTCCCTGGCTGGGGCTCGAACTTGTGCTGCAGAGGCTGCTTGTAGCCTCACAGTGCTGTGCTTAACCCCTTGCGCCCCCAAGGAGGCCCTCTGTGTGGCTTTAAACAAGATCCTCTGGGCCTCCCTGGGGGCGCAGGCGGTTGAGCGCAGCGCTGTGAAGCTGTGGGCAGCCTTTGCAGCGCTGGTTTGATCCCGGCCAGCTGGCGAGAATCCCACGTAGCGCAGCAGACCTCTCCTGTCGCGCCCGCTGCTCCCTTCAGCAGTGTGTTTCGTCAGTCTGCCTGTTCTGATCCCTGCTCTGTCTCTGGTGAATCCTCTCACCTTCCTGTGCATCTGGCCTGTACCCCGGTTGTATAAATAAATAAATGAATAAATAAATAAATAAATAAATAAATAAATAAATCTTTAAACAAACAAACAAACAAATAAACAAGATCTGCAAATGACGCCAACAGCTATGTGGCCCAGTGGAGTCTGAGGGCTGCTGCAAATAGGGTCAAAGACTCGAGATGGAGCTGACTGCATGTGAGTGTGTGTGCACACGCGTGTGCACGTGGGTGACAGAGAATGTGGCAGCTGCAAAACTCACCAGCCAGCCAGAAGGCCAAGCCTCCACACTGCTGCAGCCCTGGCCGTGAAGGCGGCCGTGCCCCGGCCGATGCCCTCCCACTGGGGGTCTGTGCCTGCACTGCGCTGGGTCTCCCCATCACTTTATTTCTCTTGCCCATCACTGCCAAGGTCTCCCGGCGTGGTTAAGGATTTCCTTAACCAGTTGACGTCACCACAAATTCGTCTAGTCTAGCTCCAGATAAATGCTGTGGGCGTCTTTATTACAGTTGCAAGAAATAATGGCTGGATTAACTGAAGGAAGGCAGCGTCTTTATGATGCTGAGCCATCCCACTCAAGAACAAAGGCAGCCTTTGAGATGGTGATGCTTCCGGGCCTTATCAGGCCCCCACCGGGGTGTCCTGCCACCTGCACAAGGGGTGGAGGGAGGGGCGCCAGCCCTCCCTCAGGGGCTCCCCTGCCTTTTGGCCTGAGGACAGAGGAGTCCTGCTGCGAGTGGCAAACCCTTGCCCAGCATTCTTCCCTGGACCAGCCTTTTGTTCCCGCAGGGGGTCACCCTGTCCTTCAGTCCACCCTGCGGGGGCAGCGAGTGAAACAAAGACTCAAAACTGAGCAGGCCCAGCCAGTGTCAACATTGCTTCTTTAAAAGCACCTAGAAGCCTCCTGGGCCGGGCAGGACCCAGAGCCTGAAGGGTTCCAGAGACCTCCAAAGAAGGTGAGGAAGCTTGCCTCCATTGGCAGGACTGGACAACCCGGCCAACGAAAATGCCCTGGTACCCTCGAGAAGAGGAAAGCCCAGGTGGAGTCTGATGAGACCAACTTTATACCTGAAGCCTACGTCGACTGGATGCCACCGGTTCGCTCTGATCCTGTGTGGAGTATTTCAACAAAGCCAGCTAAAAATTGCTGTTAGTTATTTCTGCCCTGTGATTTTATGCAAAAATAGGAAAAATGGTTTAAAATTAGATTTAGTTTGCAAACTTTTGCTTTGCTGTTAAAAGTTTGGGATCAAGGTTGAGAAAATTTGTGGTTTTTTTTACATCAGTTGAACCATTTTAAGATTTTTTTTTTCCTGTAATTTTTACATATCTGCTGTCTTGTTTTGGCTAACGCCTCCAGATTTTTTTTTGGCTTAAACTGATGAACTATTTTTCCTGGAGTGGAGGACTTTTTTTTGCTTTCCACAATGGACAAATACCTGGAGAGACTGGTTTTCTTTCACACTGGAACCTGACAAAATGTTCATCTGAGACTGCATCCCAACCTCCATATATTCGATCTTCATCACCATGGAAATGGTGGCAACAAGTGAAAGGGGGGAATTGTTAGGGGGAAAAGGATGTCCCAAAGCAAATTCCATATAGGCTTTGTGGACTCCACCCCCACCCCAGGCCAAAGCCAAAGACACTGGGAACTCCAAATCCCGTCACCACCCAAGGGAAGGTGGCTGGGACCTGAGGGTGGGGTTAAGCAGCCAGGTGGATACAAAAGGCAGACACGTGGGCTTTGGGGGCTCTCTCCATTTTGGGCTCTTGGCCAGCTGGCAGCGTCCGGCCAGCTCTGAGAGTGACTTTGGGTTTCCAGGTCGTCGGATCGGGTAGGACGCATTAAAGACTTTATTTCCCTATTTTCTCCCTGAGTTGTACCTTTTCCTTATTTTCTTTTTCTCTTGTAAATAAACCTTTTATTAACCCTTTTGTGTGTGTCTGTAGTAGAGTATTCATAAGTCTCTTTAAAGCGCGCGGGTGAGGACCCACAGCCAGGAACCCGTTTAATATCGGGGCTGCTCTATAACAGCTCTTCTCCCAGCAGCGTGGCCCTGGGCGCGTGTCGGGGGCCCCTTACCACCAAAGGGGCGTCCCGTGCGTGTTGGCTCAGGCTTCCCTGGGAGCCCGTGGGGTCAAAGAGACCCCTGTCTCTGGCCAGCTTCCTCTCCACCCACCCGCGGCAGGAACTCCCGTTTTGGCCTTCAAGATAGAGACCCAAAATCCATCTGACGAGTTAGTTTCCCTTCTAGGAAAAGGTACATGTTCCTTCTTTAGGTTGAAGGCCAAATGTACAGTCACCGTCACAGGTGGTAGAGGAACCCGATTCCACTGCTGGTGGTGGTGCTGCGTGATGCCCGGTCCTCAGGCCTCGTCTCCCGGCCAGGAACGGACCCCTGGCTGTGGGGGCAGCGCTGAGCCCCGGCCCTGGACCACCACGGGTGTGTCTCAAAAGCCTCAGCAGGAACTTTGCAGATGCCAGGCAAGCAAGAGAGAAGAGGCAGGTTTGTTTAGAGAAAGAGAAAGTTTACTAGGGAGAAAAGGAACAGACATTGCTGGAGAAATGAATTCTAGCCTTTTCCCCAGGCCGGGGAAGAAGAAGCGGTGCTTCAGGAACGGTGAGGTCAGGAGAAGCTTTATGACTCAGGCATGAGGTCCCAGACCGGGGCAGCCCCGTGAGGTCTGAGCACCCTTTAAAGACCAAGGTTCCTTTTAGACACAACCGTGTCCATACCTGCTACATGGACAGCATCGCTTTCCAGCAGGCGCAACCATCTGCGGCAAAGTCCCCAGACAAGGGGGCCAGGCAAGGGGGGGAGAGGCAGGCATTCAGGGACGGCCTTGGAGAGAGAGATCAGCTCGTTGGCTGCCCGACCTTGTAGATAAGAGTGCGAGGCCCAGGCCATGAATCTCGAAAGGGAAGGAGCTGTGGGCACACTTGGTGATGACGCCTGCACTGGAGTGTTCCTTGCACCTGGGCTGGAGGTTCTGCCGGAATCGTCATTACATTCATTTGCTCAATAATATATTTTCTCATCAACATACAGTGGGACCCCAGGCCGGTGGGACCAGGCCAGGGAGGGCCGAGGGAGCCGCAGTGGAGCCGTGTCTCAGGGAACACAGACCTTCTCCCCGACTATCCCCACGCCCGTCAGTCTCTCTGGGATTGGCCAGTTCTCCGTGGTCTCGCTCACTCTGCCGTCATGTCTACGCCCAGAACTAAGCCTCCGTCCCAGCCCTGATCTCAGCACACTTTTCCTTACTGCCTTGTCCAGGAACATCCACTGTCCCTGGTCCTGGGGTGATTACCCCCCTTTGGAATTTGTTGCCCTTATTGCTCTGGAGCCTCTCCCCAAGTCCCTGCCTGTGCTGTCCCTGAAGCTGCCGAATCTACCCTAACTTGCCCTGGCCTCAGTGGGCATGTCAGCTGGTTACAGAAAGCAGTCAGGCCTGACCTCGGACATACATAATGATAGGAGGCCCTGCAGTCCCACCCTTGGGCCTCTACCCACAGGGCGTGAAAACCCCGACATCCACGCAGCAGCCACCACAGTTGTGGGGACACGGACACACCTACATGCCCATAGACAGATGAATGGCCCCAGAGGATGTGGTCTAGCCATACCCTGGAGTATTATACAGCCTTGAAAAGGTGGAATGCAGCCATTTTCAACAAAATGAAGGGATTTTGAGAGAATTGTGTGCGGCAGAGTAAGAGAACAATAAACAGTTATATTGGCCATTCACGCAGCAGCTGAGCAACAACATGCAGTGCTTCCAAAATCCAGTGGACACTGCAAACCTCCTGAGGACTCTGAGGGTCAGGGGAGGACCAGGGGACACAGGGGTGGTGGCTGTCTGTCCTGTCTCGGCCTGATGACCCACAACGTCCAGCTGGAGAGCGGCCAGGAGAAGGCTCTCGAGTCGCAGGCACTGGCCAGGCGGCGCATCTGTCCATGTTCACGCCCAGCTCGATGTTGTGCAGCTGTTGTCTTTTTTTATTATTTTTTTTTAAAGATTTATTTATTCATTCATACAAGCACTGGGCACAGTCAGAAGTGTGGGAGGGTGAGAGAATTCACCAGAGCCAGAGCGGGGAGCAGAGCAGGCAGAAGGACCGAAGAACACTGCTGAGGGGAGCAGCGGGCGGCAGGAGAGGTCTGAGCGCCATGTGGGACCCTCACCCGGTGGCTGGGGATCGAATCGGCGCTGCAGAGGCTGCGGGCAGCTTCGCAACCCAGCGCTCAACCGCTGCGCCACCGGGGAGGCCCTGTTGTCTTTGATTTCTAAAAACTCAGTGACTTCCAGGCGCTGATAAACCTTGGCAGACTTGCTCCTGCCAATACTCTGATGACCGTGGCCTTTCTTTTTCGCTGTGTGCCATGCTGGCTTGCCCTGCCGAGTAGAGGGACTCATAAAACCGCCGCAGGGGCTGGGGCTGCTGGGGCATGAGCTCTGCTCCCAGGCACCTCTCTTGGAGATGGTACAGCCATCCCAGCAGCTCGAGAGCCTGAGTAGCTGGTGCCGTAGGCCTGGTGTCAGCGCCCAGCACCCAGAGCGACGGGGCCGGCCTCTCCTGCAGGGCAGCACTCAGCACCCAGAGACGCCTGCCAGCGCCCCTCCTTCAAAGGAAGCCTCTAAAGACGGTCTCCGTGGGGGGCCGGGGCAGCGCCTCATCCGGGCAGGAATGTCCATGCTTAGTGCTGGCCGTACACAGGCGGCCACCACAGCTGTTCGTAATCACAGAGAAAAGTGAAGCAACCTTAGTGCTAAGCTATAAGGACTTTCCTAGGTCACAGAGTCACATGGCCAAAGAAAGGCCAGAGCCATTATGCTGGGAGTGTGAGTGAGTGTGGGTGTGAGTGTGCGTGAGTGTGTGGAACGGCGGGAGCAAGGGTCAGGGCACACCGCCGCGGCAAGCAGTCTGTGGCCCAGCGGCCCCAGCCGCAGCAGGGGGCTCAGTGGCGCTGCCCGCAGGTGTCCCCGGGGTGCGGCGCGGAGCCGGACGCGCTCTGCCGAGTGTCACGGCTGTCGCTGGGCCGGTCCTTTTAACTTCGCACGTTTCTGATTCTCCAGTCGCGAGTGTCGTCTACACGCAAGGGCTCTGTGATGGGGACCCAGCCGGCCGGCTCCTTCCGTGGTCCAGCGAGGCCCGCGGCGGGCCAGGCCCCGAGTCCTGCCCCTGCAGTGCTGCCCCCGCGGGGCAGGAAGGCGTAAAGGCTCGAGGTAGAAATTGCCAAGAACGTGGGGTTTATTATCGTTCACAGGATGACGCCGCAAGGCGCGGGGCGCCCCATCTGCCCTCTTTGGGGCTCCTGGCAGTGGGGTGGAGGGTCTTCTCCCCTCCCTTCTTGCCTGCACGGCCCCGTTGATGCGGAGACGTGTCCAACTCTGTGGCATCTGCACCAGCAGCGGCGCTTCCCGGCGCGGGGCAGGGGCTCCTGCTGGGTGGCCGGTCTCCCTGGCCTTCTCCGCAGCCTATTTTTGCTTCGCCCTAAAGAATAAAGGACGCCCCTCCCCCCCGGGAGGTAAGTGACAATATCAGCTGTTCCTTGTTCAGGACTCGGTGACATTTCTGGAGCTGCTGCTCCATCCTGAGGGAGCAATTGAAATTCCCGGGGGGCATCTCCTCCTGCTGGAGCAGGGAGCCCGCCCTTCCCGACTGCCCCAGAGAGCCCGCTGCCTGGGCAGAGGTGCCAGCGAGGAGGGGCCAGAGCCCAGGACTCCTGCCCGTGGGCCTCTCAAGAGTTGGAACGAGAGCCCAGTCTGAAGCAACGTGGACGAGAAGAATCCACTGGACCAGGTGTCCGTGGGGTGCCGGGCTCCGCCCGCGACACTCAGCAGGTTATAACCGAAGCGCCTGGGCCAGAGCAGGCCACAGCCCCCGCCCGGCCTGGGCTCGCCCCTCCCCGGGGCCTCTCTCCCCACCATGGGTCAGCGTGTGCTGTGCAGGCCACAGGCCCGGCCAGGCAGAGGCCTGGGAGACCAGGCTGATGACTAGAGCCAGCGGGCCTGGGACTGCCCGGGGCATGTCGGGGGGAGACAAGGAGGTGGTGGGCAGAGCTGGTGTAACCAGCTCAGCAGAGCCCTGGGCCCACGCCACCCCTGGCGAGCGCCAGGGTCAGGAAGAGACCCCGCACACCCTCGCGGCACTCCCCCCGCGTCTCCATAGGGTGCGGCGCTGGCGGGCGGGCCCCTCACACAGCGGGGCTCTGGAAAGTGGCCTGTTTGCTCAGCACCTCCAGACGGCCAGGGACGGCCAGAGCGAGCAGAAGCCGGACACCACGGGCTGTGTCTCGTGTGGCCAGTGTCGGGGTCCTGTGGCCGGGGGCTCGGCAGAGTGCAGAGAGCGGCTCCGGGCTCCCGCACACCAGGCCCAGCCGCACCCCAGTGCAGGGAGGGCTGGGGTGCCCCTTGGGGTCGCCCGTCCGGGGCTCTGGGTCTTGCTGACCCCACCTGCCGCCGCTCCCGCTCTCCTGCAGGTGGACCCTGGTGCGCCGCTGGGCTGGGCCCCGCACCCGCAGCGGGCGCCCATCGGGTGGGGCGCTGGCGGCGCAGGGTGGAGCCCGGGGGAGGCAGCGAGGACTCGGGGGGCTGCGAGGGGCGGGAGGTGGCCTTCACGTGGACGCCTGACCCGCGCATCCGCTCCGGGCACGCGGGGCCCACGGGGCTCTGGCAGGGTGACCCGGTGGGCTCCAGTGGGGGGGGGTAGGGGTGGCCGCAGAGTCTCGGAGGCTCAGGATTAAGGGGGGAGGGCGGGGCGAGGCCACGTGCAGGCCAAGGAGACCCCAGAGGCCCCCGAGACCCCCGTCTTTGCTGGGAACCCCGAGCCACAGGGACGCAGGGGGCGGGGCAGCTCTGCCTCCAGGGGCTGCAGCCAACTGGGGGGTGGGAACACCCCGTCCCTGCGCCCCTCCCCCCCATGGCCCCCCTGGCAGGCTCCGGAAGCAACTTGGGGCTATTTTTAGCTCTGACAAAGGTTCGGCTACACAGAAGGAAACGTCAGATTTAACATCTCCGGGACCTCCGGAAGCTCAGGCGCCGCCAGCCCCGAGGACAGAAGCCGCAGCTCCCCCCCCCCCCCCCCCGCACTGCACCCCAAGGCCAGAGCCGCTGGGGGCAGTGTTCTGCGAGGTCCCTCCCTCCTCCCTCCTCGAGGTGACCCGCTCACCCCTCACTGCGCAAGCCCCAGGCCCACGGCGAGGGTGGGGGCGCGGCGGTTGACGCGGGGTTGCTGCGGGGGCTCTGTCCGGGCGCTGGCCGCGGGGTCCCCTGCCCCTGCCCCGGAGCCCATCCGAGCGCTCCAGGCGCCCCGCAAACCCCCAGTCTCTGCCGCCACGTGGGAACCGGCGCCCGAGCTGCCTGTCACCCCTTCTCGGCGCACCCCGCCGGGGACCTGCGCTGCCCGCCGCGGCCACTGGGGGTCAGCGCGACGCGACGGGGCGCCCCGCTTGGCATCTCCGCAGGGCCTCTCCCACCAGGGGGACAGGCGAGCTCGCGGGGGAGGGGGGATGTGGGGGATGTCCCGCTCCCCTGTGGAGACCTGGGCGGCCCGCCGTCCTCGTCCTCGTGCTGGGCCCTCGCCAGGGCGGTGGGGGGGGGGGCTCTCCCTTCCTCCTAGCCAGGGCCTCTAAATTCACAGGCTCCCGTTGCGTCTCTGGGGGGCTGCCTGGAGCCTGCCGGGGCCCAGGCCCCTTCCTGCTTCCTGAGGACGCAGGGCTGAGCACACAGCAGCTGGACACTCTGGACGTGGGAGCTGCAAGGGGCCTTCCCAGGTGGCCCTTGCACTGGACAGACCCTTTGTCTGGCCTCCTGCCCCGCGCTGACCCTCCCCTGGGGCTGGCCTGGCCTCCAGCCGCAGAGGCCTCCAGGGTCCGCTCCCTGCCCATCAGCGTGGCCATGAGTCCTGGCGCCACCTGCGGGTGCAGCTGCCCGCAGAGCCCTGAGGCAGGCGAGCCCCAGCGGCTGCTGGACACCGAGCTCCGGCCCCTGCGTGAGCCTGGGCTCTCCGTGGGCACAGCCGCAGGGGGGCCAGCTGGGGTCTGTCCTCGGCCGTGGGAGGAGGTGAGCCCTGCGTGTGGGCCCAGGGCCGAGGACCTGCGCAGCCCGCCTGACTGCTGGGGCCTGCGCGTCGGGACACTGAGCCTGGACCAGGAACTTGGGGCTCTGGCCTGGGCAGGCCCTGAGGGGGGGCGGGGGGTGGGCAGGCTCAGGTTTGGAGTCCCTGTGGCTCAGGTCAATCCCTCGCACTCCGACCAGCGGACACCCGGGTCCCCTCTCCCTCAGGAGCTTGGGGTGGGGGGACCCCAGAACTCCAGAAGGGACCACCTGTTCCAATGCTGTCCAGAGCCAATGACGGTCACAGGCCCAGAACTTGGGGGGCTCTCGGGGTCAGCAGAGGCTGGGGAGGCCAGGTGAGGGGACGCTTCCCGAGGTGGGCCTGGGGTCTGAGTCAGTGCTCGGCAGGCAGGGGCGGGCAGCCAGCGGGCAGGCTGGAGAACAGGGAAGGCCTTCCTGACCACCCCAGAGTCAGGTGGAGCAGATCAGGTCTAATGACCAAGGAGATGGCCGCCGGCCCGGGCTGGCTTGTGCGAGCACCGGGCAGCAGTACGGTGGCTGGAGCCAGCGGGTGGCCCGCCAGCCAGGAGGGCGACCAGGAGGGCAGAGGACGCAGCTGAGGCACAAGGGGTGCAAGGAGCACTGAGGGACCAGGTGGGGCTCCCTGGAGCCCGGGGACCCCATCTTCCCGGCACAGACCTGCCAAGCCTCCCTGCAGCCCCCGGGCCCCGGCCTCCCTGCCAGCAGACCCCACTGCCGAGGCAACAGCTGGCAGGTCAACGAGAGCGCGTCACACAGGTGCAGACGGGGAAGCAGCGGAAACAGACTGCGGGGCCGGGCGGCCTGAGCAGGGAGCTGGCCGCGGGCAGTCCGGGAGGGTGTCGCTGTGGCGCCGGCCCGGGCAGACGCTGGGGGACCGGGCGAGCCCAGGCTCCCACCAAGACCACTGCCAGGGGCTAGTGCCCTGTCCTTCCCTCCTGCTCCCTGGGGGCAAGCCTGGCCCCCAGGAGCCACCCATAGGTCACTGGCCTGCGGGGCGGGGCTGGGCGGGCCCTAAGTGCGTGGAGCACCTGGACGAACAGCTGCTGGGTGCGGACATCAGCTGTGCCCCTGGGTCAGCCCCTCCCCGGGACTCTGGCTCCCCCGGTGCAGGGGTGCTGGGCCCCGCTGACCGCTCTTGGCCGATGGGGTGGCAGGCAGCCTGACCTCCCATGTGGGCACGCCCGGAGCCAGGCACGCCCGGAAGGGTTTGGCCCCTCAGCACCCAGGAGCCCAGCGGTCCCCTCTCTGGCTTCTTGTGGCCCCTTCCCAGGCCTCAGCTTCCAGAAGCAGCTCCTTGGCCTAGATCTCAAAGCAATGGCCAAGGGCTGAACCAGACGCAGCTGCAGACAGGTGGCCAGGTTCTGGCTCCTCACCATGGCCCTGGGTGCTCCCAGCACCCCGCAGACCCCAGCGCCCAGCCCGAGACCCTCCGGGGCCCAGCTCCCGCCCAGCCAGCACGCATCTGGGGGGACGGAGCTCCTCTAGGTCCCCCCGCTGACAGCTGACGCTGGCGGAAGCAGTTAGGGGGCCCCGTCCGGAGAGCAGACGAGTGTGACCGGCCGAAGTGTGGACACAGCTACTTGCCATAAAGCGCTTGTGTCACAAGACCAAAGTGTCACCTTTGACCGAATCCATAAAAGGTTTAAACGTTCTGGGCTAGTTGCCAGGGTAGCATGTTTCTGCCCGGCACGTTCTGAGATCACCAGGCGCGAGTCCCTTGGGCCTCAACCCCGCCCAGATGTGAGCCCAGGCCCTGAGACCGCTGGTGGGGCCAGCCCTGGGCCCGGCCCCGCGCCCCTGCCCAGAGCCACACGGCCTCGCTGTCCGGGGCGCCAGGGAGGGAGCCCCAAACACCGGCTCCCCGTGCTCCAAGACGGCCCAGCCCTGTGCAAACACGACCCCACGTGGGGCTCCCTGCGCCGTGGGCTCCCCGCCCCGTTCAGGGAAGCAGCGCAGAGGAGGGGCGGGCGGCGGCCCCACGGTGGGGAGGGCAGAGCGAGGCTCCCAGGCCTGCCCCCGGCCGCCCCCTTCCCCCCCCCACCCTCCCCAAGCCGCTCTTGCGTCCGCATAGCCACCTTTGGCGCCCCCCGGGTGGCCCCACTTCCCGTGGCTTAAAAATGAGTACGTGCAAGTGTGTGCACGTGTGTGTGCCCGCATGTGCTATTAGCCAGCTCGGCTGCTGTAGCAGGCGCCCGACGGGGCTCCGGCAACTGCCTCTTTCCTGCCCCACCCACGCCCCGAGCTCCAGGCGGCAGGGCCTCCCAGGCCTCTCCCGGAGTGGACCTCACCGTGTCCCGAGCGCCTCGTCTGAGGACACGGTGGACGCCCTTGTGGCCTCACTCGACCTTCAGGCTCTTGCGCCGTCACAAGACACGCTGCGAGCGTCTTGCTTTATTTAAAGCCCCTGCTCTGGGCGACGGGAGGGCTCCCAGGAGGGGCCGGGATGAGCCGGTGCTGTGAGCCAGGGGTGCCCCCCGCGCCCTCTGCAGGCTGCTCTGACGGGCACAGACCAAACTGTGTTCCTGGTAAACAACACAGCCAGGGCTGCCTTGTACCATGGGGCTCTGCCTTCCCATGCAAAGCTCTTTGGGGAGCAGCTTCAGGCCCCTGCAGGTGGCTGAGGAGACCCCGGGGTTAGGGGCTGGAGAGGCCAGGTCTGGAGGCCTCTGAGCGCCCTGCAGGCGTGCAACTGTGGGCTTGGAGAGGCTCCAGCAGCACCACGGCTGAGATGGGCCTCGGGGGACCCCCAAGCAGCCAGAGATTCAGCCAAATGCGCCCATGGTGGGGGAGGGCAGCCCAGAGAGCTGGCAGGCGGTGGGGACAGTGAGGCAGCCCGGGACAGGACCAGTGAGCCCAAGACGACCCAGGGTTACGGGGCTTCCCTGAAGGGAGTCCGTGGACGCAGGGGCTTGCTCGGGGCCATCGGAGGGGGAAACCATGCAGGAGTGGGGTCCCGAGGAGTGGGCCAGGGAGGGTGAGCAGATGCCCCGAGCCTGGGAGTGGGCGCTGTAGGAAGGCGCCGGAGCCTTCCCGGTGGCCAAGTAAGGACATTTGAAAGAGGACGTGACGGCCAGTGGTCATCAGGGACAATCCATTACTAGACCGGAGGGGAGACATTCCCAGCGAAAGCCAGGACAATTGCGTAACAAAAGCTCTATTTGAAAACTGAAAAATCCCACGCGGCCAGCACCAGCGTGGCGATTCCTGCAGCCCTGAAGACCCGCGTGGCCCTGGCTGAGCGGCAGGCCCAGCGGGCCCTGTGCGGGCCACCCCCCCACCCCGGCTGGGCCATCCCCACCCCAGCCGGGCCGCCCCCCCACGCCCACACTCCGGCGGCCCACCCAGCAGGAGCCTCCTCTCCGGGCCGGGCTCTAAGATCGGGGTGCAGTGATGTTGGGGGGCCCGGGAGGCGCCCAGGTCAACACCATGTTCGCTGCCCCCCACCCCGTGCATCTGGGTCCCAGTTCCACTCTAATGGGGGCCCAGCCCCCCGGAGCAGGGCCGCCTGTACCCTGTGACCTCGCTGTCATCAGTGACACCCACAGTGTCCCCATTTCTAAAGACAGCCACACTCTGGGGGTCAAGACTTCACATACACACTCGGGAGACACATGGCCCATGGCAAGACCCCTTAGCTGTGTGTCTGGGGTTCTGTTGCCAGCACCCCAGGCGCAGCCAGAGCCCCAGGGGCGGGCCTGTGGGTGCCCTGAGGTGGACGCTGTGGCTCAGCTGTCGGTGCAGGGAGGGGGCGTCGGTCCTGGGGGCTCTGCTGCCATCTCTATCCCCAAGCTCCCTGCTCCGGCCTGGCCTCTGGTCTGTCACTTCCAGGAAAGCCCACGCTGCCCAGGTGGGAGGTGCTAAAGTGACCCGAAGCCCCCATTTCTGCAGGGCCCCTCGTCCCCATGCATCCCAGGGGGGAGCGCCCTGTTGCTCGCATCTCCCACGCCGCCTGGTGAGGTCTGACCACCTGCAGCTACGTGCAGGTGCCGCGCCCACCTCCCCACTCCACAGTGCCTGAGGCCGGAGGAGTGACTCAGGCCAGCATGGGAGGAGATGGGAAAGCCGAGGTGGCGGGCAGGAGCCCTGGGGCCCTGGGCCTCACGGAGGTGGCCACGTGGAGACCCAGGAGCTGCTTAACACAGAATCACAGGATGGTCGGGGCTTGCAGTTGAGGAGGTGGGGCTGGTCGTCTGCCAGCAATTCCTGCTGAGCTCCTGAGGCTGGCCACGCAGAGCCTCACCCCCCCAGGACGGGCTGAGGTCTGGATCTGGGGTCCCTCTGAGCATGAGGTGGGGCTCCCCATGTGTCACCTCACCGTGGTGCACGATGGAACGGACACAGCAGCGTGTGTGCCGGGAGTCAGAGTTTGTTTCTACACAACTAAACCGCAGGACTTTGGAAAGATCCCACAGGGCGAGCCTGGGGGGTGGCCGAGCCGGGGCGGGCAGCTGTGAGGCCAGCGGAGGCCGAGGATCCAGACCCTCAGGTGCTCGAGTCTTCAGTCCAACCCACCTCATTTTTGCAAGTTCCTCACTGAAGTATGGCAAATGCGTAAGACTCATCCACAGCTCGGGGGATTCCGACCCCGAGGCCTTGCTCTGGAGGGCTTGTCGGGAGTGTGCCCTCCCCAGACTCAGCTGGACTCTGTTGCAGCGAAACCCAGCGCGCAGAGAGGTGGGGAGAGGGTTTACTCGTCACGCCGCGGGGCGCAACGGGATGGCGCCCAAAAGCCTGGGCCCCGACGGCAGGAGGGTAAGGCTTTACGCGGTGTGTACGCCCGAGCTTCCTGGCAGCGTGAGGCAAGAGCGGTGCTGCCAGTTGGAGTTCACCAGGAACTTTGCAGAACACGGAAGGGTCACGAAGACGGCCGTCACTGTGGGTCACTCCCTGCTTCAGTCCCCACCACCCCGCCCCGGGCAGCCACAAGGAGGCCGCCTGGAGCCCTGCCCCTGGTCCCGGGTGGGCCTGCCCGAGGGCGCCCCTCAGAACAATGGAGAAGCCACATCCTGTGGAACAAACAAAAGGGGACACGTCCCTGCGGGGCTTGAAGTCTGAACAAGCCTGGATCTGCTTGACATGGCTCCGGCCCTCCCAGCCTCCCCATCAACCCTGCAGTCTTCCCCGAGAGCTTTCTACTGTGGATAAAACCTAAACATGAGCTAAAATTGCCTCTTCTGACCGGTCTGGCCATGCAGTTGGCGAGCAGCGTTCTGGAGGGCGCCCCACAGTGAACGGGTCCACCCGAAGACGGCGCCGGCATCTGCAGAAACCTGCTCCCCTCCAGCTCACACGGACCCCCTCGGGCACCGGTCGCAGAGGCGCGCAGGCCCCGAGGGTGGCACTGGGGTCGTCCACGAGGCCCCACCCTGGTCAGAGAGCATCTGGCCCGTCTCTCCCGGGAAGGCTGCGGCCTCGCGAGAGCCAGCGTGCGGCCCACCCACCTCCCAGCCCGAAAATGCGGAGGAGCTGGGGACCGTAGATGCGGGCTTCCCGGTGTCGGGCGGGCCTGGTCCCGTGCCCTCGTGAGAGAAAGGGGGATTGAGGTGCAGGGGAGGCAGCTGAGATCGGGGGCCGGGGGGCCAGCACAGACTCTCTCGCAGCCGTGGGGCACCAGCCCTGCCGACACCCCTGATCCTGGATGCCGCCTCCAGGCTGTGGAGGGTGGGTTCCGTCGCCCGAGCCTCCTTCGTGATGCTTTGCGGGGTGCGCAGGTAGCAAGTTGGCGGCCACCGGCCAGGGGAGGCTGCGAGGGCTGCTCCGGAGGCTTGAGAAGATTCTGTAAGTCGTCCCTCGGCACATGTCCAGCAGGTTTAAGGGACAGGACCTGGTGGCCCTGAGAATCCCCGATGAGGGGAAGGCACAGCCAATGCTCAGGAGCAGCCTTTCAACTGGGGGGGTGAGAGGGGAGAGCCTGGGAGCGGGTCAGGCCTGAGCACTGGACCCCACTTGGAAACCTCCGGGGGTGCCTTCCTGTTCCTCCCAGCTCTCCCTCCAGAAACACTCCAGGCCACCATGGACACACGGGCCCCGAGGCTGCACTATTTAATTAGGCCCCATGTCAAGGCCACCAGCAGTGGACTGGACCTGCACCCCGGCCTCCCCCTGCCCTGGCCCCTGCGGGCTATTTTTACCTGCTGATCTCCTGCTGGTTAGTAAAGGCGATTAGGCAGCCAGATCTAAGCTGGCCCAAGACGCTCGGAACCACCCGGGAGGGTGGGCAGACACCAGAGGAGCCCGTGGCCCGGGAAACACATCACCCGAGACTCGCCTCGGCCGGCTCACCCACCTCTGCAAGGATGTTCGAGAAATTAGGCGCAGAAGCACCTCTGGGGGGTGGGGAGAGGGGCTGGGCAGGGGCTCCCTCAGCCTGCACTAGGCGCCTTGCCCACCGTGCTGCTGGCAGGAAGCGCCCCACCTGACACCAGCGCGGCCCCAGTCCCCCCCAAGAGCTGTCCAGCTCCGCCCTGTGAGTGTGGGGTTGTGGGATGGCCACCACAGCCGCTGGCCAGGCAGCACTGCAGGCCAGGGCCCAGGCCCGCCCGAGGCTCCCTTATGTGTTTGCTTTAAAAAAAGTTCCTGAAACGGAAGGTGCAGCCAGTCTGCAGACTGCAAGACCAGCCAGGTCACCTGCGCTTCCCGGTGGGCCGCCACGGCGGGGCCCCAGGGTTCCCGGGTCTGTGCTGGGCGGGGCGGGAGGGTCGCTGTGCCCCGTCCTGGCCTCAGGCGGCCTGTCCCTCCCTGGCTGGGCACAGCAGTGGCACCTGTGGCAGGGAGGCCTCGGGTCAGGCCTGGACAACACCTTTGAAGTAAAGTGGCCTCTGACCGACAGGTGAGTCGCCAGCTGTGAGGACACAGGTGTGGGGCCACCAAGGCCTGCTGGGCCCCGGCCAGGCCCTCCGGCTCCAATCAATCAACACTTCAGCTCTGATATTTAAAGACTGTTTTTAAAGGCCCTGAAAACACACCACCAGTCATTTCGATATTTGCTTGGCAAATCTTACGTCACTGGCTGTGATAAAGTCACCTTCAGATCCACGGGGTCATTCTGACAAACGCAGGACTTGGGCCAGCGTAAAGAGACGGGCCTCGTGAAGCAGTTCCAGGCGCACAACCCAGAGGCCGGTCCGGTGTCCCGGCAACAAGGACTTCGCTGCCGCCGGACACAGGCCGCTTCCTTCCAGGCCGCTTTGAGCCAGTCGACCAGACGTCTCCCTGACGTGTCACCGCATGGGAGAAAACCTTCTTCAAATGGCTCCCGGCTGCACGCCCGGCGGACGGAAACCACTGGCTTCTGTCACCACGGCGGCCGCGGAACCCACGCTCCTCATGGCGGCGGCTAAGTCGCCGCTAACACGCCCTGTGTGTGGCCAAGGGCGCGGGGCCAGTGGGATTCTGCCTGCCCCAGCCAGGCCAGGAAGCGGCCCCGTGTGCGCCCTGGAAGGGGGTGACGCGGCGGCCGGCGGCCGGGGCGGCCGCTCCCTGCCGGCCTGTGGCCCTGGAAGAACAGGCGCAGCTCCCGGGTGCCAGCCTCCCCCCCTTCACAGAAACGCCCGCCAAGCCGAAGCGCGGATGCCCAAGGTCCTTCCTGGCCATACAACAGACCACGAAGGAAGGTCACAGTACGACAGCGCCCACGCCCGAGGGCCTTGCGCCGGCCGGGCAGGCGCCTCACACCCGCATCACCTCCGAACTCCCAAGCTGGGGCCCACGGGCCTGTCAGGGGGCCCAGGCAGCTGAGCGGGGCCTGGCCGGGCCTCCCCATGGGCAGCCGCAGGCGGTGGGTGGGGCGCCGCCTCCCTTGGGGCCTCGCTCCCGCTGCTCAGGGCGCTGCAGGGAGACCCTGGCTCTCCAGCTCACAGGCCCTGTGTCCACACACCCACACCGGGCTTCCCGGGAGGCTCCGGGCCTCTGACAGGGGCCGCCGGCCACCTCGGGCCCTGGCACAGGTGACGCGATGAACAGCCAGAGCCGGGGCCGTGAGCAGGTGGGGGCGCGGGGCCGCCGACAGCAGCCGGGGGAGGCTGGGGCTGCGGGGACTGGGGCACGCCCTGCACCGCCCAGAGCCAGAGGCCGGATGGACTCACGGCAGCGTCCTGACTTCCCAGAGCTGGGGATGGTTCTGGGGCACGAGTCTGCTCCCACGGGGCCAGAGTCCGGTGCCGCCTGGTTCCTGGCGGCCCCAGCTGCTTCCCGAGGGAACTTGGAACAACAGCAAGCTCAAGTTCGCCTCCCTGGTCCTCCTCCAGCCTCTCCCCCGGCCTCTCCCCCACGGCGCAGCCACCAGCACCTCTGTCCTCCTGCCTACAAGGCCTGATTCCAGTGGCCACCCAGGCGCAGCCTCGCGCGGCCACGTATGGTCTCATCCGAGTCCAGGACATCAGGGTGGAGGTGGGGCAGCCCAGGCCTGGAGAGGGGCCCCCAGAGGGGGCGGCACAGCCTCCTCATCCTCCTTCCTCCCACCTGGAACGTGGACCTGACCACTGGGCCCTGGTGGCCTCCCTGGTCATCCAAGTCCCCCGAATGAAAGCGAGGCCTGGAGAAGGGTGGGCCCAGGGGACGCTCAGTCCCTGGACGGGCACCGTCCAGCCTGTGGCTACGCCCAGCTCTGGACCACGAGGGCTGCTCCTGTGCCTGGTGCTCCCCGTGGACGCAGCCAAGTCTGGCGGACACACTTTGTCTGTCCAGGCCGGACAGAGCCAGGAACCCAGAGGCGGCACTGGGGTGTGAGGAGCCTGGGGGCTCCGGGCATCGCCGACCTTCCTTGAGTCACTCACTCGGCGTCTCTTACTTGGGCACAGCAGCCCACGATGCGCGCGTTCCCCACCGTGAGCCTTTTACGTCGGTTCCTATGAAGCCTGGGTGGGGGTTGGGGGATGCTGCTCGGGAGAGCTGGGGGGCGCTGCTGACCCGCCGGCCTCGGACGCAGACCACCGGCCTCTGGAGGACACGTGCTGGCCAGGGCGTGGGACAGACCGGGGAGGACACGTGGGTGGGCCCGAGATGCACGGGCTTCTGGGCGGAGCAGCCGGAGCTGGCACAGCGGCCCGGGACACCCTCCCGGTTCAGAGGTGCCCCAGCAGCAGCTCAGCGGGCAGGAGACGTGCTGCAGGCCCAGGCCCGGGCCCAGGATGGCGCGCAGGGTCTCGGGGGCCAGAGGCCGTTGAGCACAGGCACACGCTGGGCCCAGGGGACGGCCCGGGCAGAGCCCCGTCTCTCCCATGGGTGCCCCCGCCTGTGAGCTTGGAGACCCAGCACCTGGCCACGCCCGGCCCAGGCTGACGACCACGCGTGCTGGGCTCAGCTGGCCGCTGTGAGGGCCTCCGAGCAGGACGCTAGGAGTGAGGCGGACGGTGGGGGGTCTCCCCTGAAGATGGGCGGCTGTCCTGGGCAGCAGCCACCAGGCGCTGCCCGCCTTTGCCGGGAGGAGGAGGTACCGGACCCCGGGCTGAGCAGAGCCCCTCCGGCCCCGGCAGGCCCAGGCGCCGAGTCCCTCCTCCGTCCCTCCCGCTCGCCAGCTGGTGCTCAGACTGGGGCGCCGGGAGCCTGTGACCTTTTCTGAAGAGCGGGCGGCCGCCGGTGGGGTCTGCCGTCTGCCCTGTCCGCCCTCTCGCGCGTGCACACCAGCGCCCCTCAGGGTGAGACTGCCGCGAGGAGCAGGCGGCGACACTGCGGGGCATAGAGGAGAAGCCGGCCCTCCCCGGGGCTCTGCGGAGCTGACCGCGGACGCCGCAGCCCCTCATTCCCGCCTGCAAGTCGGGACGCACCGTGACCCGTGACCCGCGTCTTCCAGGACGCTGCCCTCAAGGCCCAGACAGCCCGACCCAGCCGGGCCCTCCCAGCAGCGGTCCTGCCGTCCAGGCAGGTGGACGGGGAGATCACAGGCCCAAAGCACAGGCCCTGGCCGCGAGGGAGGCCAGGCCCTCAGGCCCCAGCAGCGCGAGGTCAGCTCCCGGTGGGCGTGGGTACGGCCCACGCCTGCCTGTCTGTGTGACTGACACGTGACTCAGGAAACGGGGCGGGCAGCAGAGGAGCAGAGGGAGACGCAGCCCCCGGGCAGGCAGCGGGACTCACACCGTCCGCCGGGGGTGATGGGTGGATCTCTCGGAGCCCGAGGGGGTCCTCCCAGCCCAACCAACTGCCGGGATCCCCAGGCCCCGTGCTGTGCTCCCCTGCGGCCCGGCCCGGACGCCTGCGTGGAGGCTGGCTCCCCGCCTCTGTGTCGGAGTTCTTCCGCTCCCACCCACGCTGCCTCTGGGTGACTGGCTTCTGGGAAGTTGTCAGCCCGAGGGCAGCAACACCAGGCTCATGGGCTGTCCTGGCCCAGGAACGAGACAAGGCTGCCCGCGGTCCCAGTTATGCACTGAGTGGGCAGAGCTGCCCAGAGGGGTCACGGGAAATGTGCCTCCACTAGTGAAAAAGTGGCCTGAGCCCCAAGACCTGCTGGGCAGACGCAGACCCCAGCCCCCTGGCTCTTCAGGCCCCATCTCCCAAGGGCGGAGGCTTTGACAAAAGATGTTGTTACCCCTCCTGCTGCCAGGGTCCTTCTGGAACCTTCCTAGGTCCCGGCCTCTGTGATGCAGCGAGGGCTGCTCCCACACGGCTGCTGGACTGCCCTGGCCAGCCCGCAGGGGGCACAATGTCCCCGGTGTCCCCGCACTGCAGACCGCCTGGGGAGGAGGGGTGGCAAGCACCGTCACTCAGGAGGACACTGAAAGGCCATGTCCATCCCCTGCCCCCCTCCTTCCACTTTTGCCCCCCAGGATGGGCTGAGTCTTCTCCTTCGTGACCACGTAGGGTCCAGACCAGAGCGGGAACACCCGGCAGGGCGCCCTGGTATCACCACGTTGTCCCCGCCCAGGGATCAGGCCTTGGGGGCAAGTCCGCGGACAGCAAGTGGGGCGCACACTGGGCCCCAGGACTCTGCAGTGGTTGAGGAATTACAGGGCAGGAGAGCAGAAGTGGCCATTTCTCTCCTCAGGGTCAGCCAAGTCTCATGACAAAAGGTGGTGTGACTTTAGGGAACCTTCTAGAATGTCCAAGCCCTCGGGAGGGTGGTTCCCCTCTGCACAAGGTGACGGCCAAGTTTGCAGAAAACACTTTCTTGGACTTGGCCCCCTGGTGGGGGTTGCACAACTGAAAGCAGAGAGGGATAAGCAGATTGCTCTCAGCAGGGGCCCTGTGGGGGGCCAGGCCAGCCAAGGCCACGGGGAGTGGGCAGGGCTGCGGGCTCCCGGAGCTCTGGTGGGGATGGCAGCCTGGCTCGGCCCAGCTCCCGCGTCTAGAGGCCGAGGGGGCCTTGCGGGCAGAGTGGCCCGTGTTAGCTGCACAGACGGCGTCTGGAAAACGAGGGGGGCCGGGGAGCCCGGGAAGGTGGCCTTGCCGGGGCCGCGTCTCAGCTCAGAAGGCTTGGCCGGGAGACGCTGCTCGAGGGAGCAGTTTCCTCCCAACTGCAGCCGCTGACACAGTGGGAGGAAGAGAGGATTGTGCAACGCCATCCCAAAGTGCACACTCAAACATTCCCACCCCAGCCGGAGGAGGAAGGCCCTCGGCGCCCGGCTCCACCCCACCCCGCGCTCACTCCTGCGTGCGGGCCGAGGGTCTGAGGACGCTAACAAAGCTGTCACAGCAAGCCCAGGAGCAGTGGCGGGATTAATTTCTCCTTCATTAATAATATCCTCATTTGCATGATTAATATGTCATAGTCGATAACACAGGCGGCCATGAAGAAAAGCACCGCGCGAATGCCACCTGCCGTGCGGAAGGAATACGGCAAATCAACCACCGGGCCGGGTGGCGGGAGACGCCGCCTCTCTGCACACGGCGCCTGGGGTCTGAGACCCGCCTTCATCGAGCCAGTGGTCAAGGAACAGGAGACACGCCTTCTAGACGTTTCCGTGGAAGGGGGAGTCTGCGGTGATCGGGCTCTGGCAGCCACAGGGCGGCTCCAAAACTTCTGGCCCAAGGCCTTCCCGCCTGCTGCCCGGCGCCTCCCCACCCTGGCTCCCGGCCCGGCCGGTGGGACACTCCAGGCCCCGGGGCCACGGGCAGCCCACAGCCACTCTGCCTCTGGCCTCAGCCTCGGCCATCCCGCTGGCAGTCTCGGGGCCAGAGCCTGGGGCTGGACGGTGGCCAAGGGTGCCGCGGCCGCAGAGGCTGGAGGGGAAGAGGAACCAAAACGCGCTGTGAGGGCTTCAGGCGGGCGCCAGACCCCCGACACCATCAGCTTCTCGGGACAATCGGCCCGACACTGGCGCTGGGTAGAGCCACATGGCGCCAGCCCGAGGAACTCTCAGCTTCCAGGCCTGCGCGGGCAGGAGGGCAGCCCCTGACCGGTGCGGAGCCCAAACACGTGGCCACAGGGACGGGGAGCCGGGGAGCCCCTTGAGCGTGACCAGCACAGGCTGAAGCACTTGTGTCCAGCGGCCCCGCCCCGCAGGAGGCGCGGGGAGGACACGCCTGGACAAGGCATGAGGGACCTCCCTTGCCAGGCTGCGCGGCCTACAGCGACCTTTCGCCTCCGAGTCTCCTTGTCTGGGGTGAGAGGGTGGCATGGCTGACCTGGGCCCAGCCTGTCTCCCGGGTCCAGGGTCTGAGCTGCCGGCCGGAGGGGCTCAGTCGCAGCAGCGCTGCCCACAGCCGTGGCGCAGCCCCCGTGGCCGCCGGCGAGGGAGGCGCCGGGAGTGCTGGCCGGGGCGCGGACGCCGGCAAGACCTGAGCCTGGAGGCGGCACGACGGGACCTGAGCGCTCAGTGGAGTAGGTCAGACGTGACGAGCAGGGCCCGGGGTGGCGCTGCTGTGCACAGAGGCAACCAGCCATCGCCTGCCGGAGAAGCGGGGGCTCGGGCCAGCGACACAGCACGGTTACTGGGGGGCAGTGGGGGACCTGGGCCCAGGTGGGGGCCCCTTCCAGCTCCTGAGGCTGCAGCGGGCGCTGAGGGATCGGGGGCCTGCGGGGGCCGGTCCAGCGAGCTGCTGGTCCACCGCGTGCTCGGGTGACAGTGACAGGCAGTCCCTGGATACTCGAAGGGAAGTGAGCGCTGAGACTTCCGGGGGGAATGTAACTATGGGGGGTGAAGCAGAGAGAACCCCCACTTCCCTGCCTGTGCCCGACAACCCAGAGGGCGCATTTGAAAGGCCCGTCACCCACGCCAGGAGCAGCCACGTCCCCCGCCACAGCCTCTGCTGACTCGTCCGACTCTGTCCCCCGACTCTGTTCCCCATCCCACTCGGCCCCTGAGCCACGTGCTCATCGGCCCCCGTCTCCAGACGCCCCTTCTCCTGCGGGTGAAACGTAAGAGAATCGAAGGGAAAATCCAGAGGCGAGGCCCTGACCGCTGGGTTTTGACCAAAGTAGCAGGAAAGCCCCAGGGCTGTGGGCATGGGAGCCTGGGGATCTAGGGGTGCTCGCCCCCGGCTGTCACCTCCACCAACCACTCATGCCCAGCTCCAAAGGACCAGGTCAAGCCATGTCAAGGGATTCGGCTTCCAGGTTCATAAACTATGAGAAAATGATTAACCCGATCATCAGATCAGCAAGGTCAAGGCACCAGGAAGCGTCCTTGCGTGCAGGCTGGGCTCCGGGTGAGCCTGGGCACAGCCTGAGCACCTGATCTCCAGCCGCTGTGTTTTCCTTGGCCCGGGGAGCGGGACGTGAGCCGCCCGGCGGCGCGGTCACCCCCCGGCTCGCCTCAACACCTGACAAGGCCAGGCCCTGTGGGGAACTTGCGGGAAGCGGGCGTACGCGGATCTGGGCAGAGCAGACGGAGCCAGTCCAGGAGAGGAAGACATCGTGACGGTGCGAACGGCCTCCTGGAGCGCGGCACCCCCAGCTGGGGGTCATGAGGCGGCTGCCAGGAGCCCCCCCGGAGCAGCCTGGCTGTGGGCGGGGGCTGAGACAGCCCAGCTCTCGGGGCGTGCAGCCACAGAAGCCCTGTTCCTCCCCCCAAAGTTCTAACCCCTGCGCAGACGAGATTGGGGCGCCCCACCCCTTTCCCGCACGCAGCCCCCACCGCAGGGTGATGCGCAGCGAGGGGAGTCCCTGCGCTCGAGGGGCCTCTCCTCCCTGAGCTCAGCCCGCGCTCACGTTCCCCGGGCCCGCCCGCCCCTCGGCCGCGTGTCACCGTGGAGGCTGAGAGCCCCCAGGGCTGGAGGCTGAGGACCGCGGGCGGCCGGGGTGGGGGCAGATGCAGGCGCGGCCACGGTGTGCATGTCCCTCACACCCGCGCCTCCCTCCCGGGCCTGCAGCCCTGACCCCGCGAGGGAGCCAGAGCACACGGGCCACTGCCCTGCCTGGGCGCTGGGAAAGGCGGGGAGCTGGGCAGCGGGGTGGGGGGGCTGCTGTGCTCTGTGGGGCTGGGAACGAGCCCTCGGCCCTGTCCAGCTGCAGCTCTGGAGCCAGAAGCTTGACCCTGAGCTCTGGAGCCACGGCCGTGTCTGCAGCCTTCACACACACACACACACACACACACACACACACACACACACACACACACACGCTGGCCCCGGGGCCTGCTCAGCCCGCAGGAAGTGTCCCTGAGTGCAGGGCCAGCAGCGCCCGTCCCCCGGGTCCTTCCGGCCACACCTCCCTCCACTGTGCGAGGCCGGGCCGGGAGGCGCTGAGGGAAGGAACACGCGGCGGCTGGAGTCCCGGCGTGGAGCGGTGCCCATGTTCAGCCACTTCTCCCCCAGACAGCCTCAGCCCAGGGTGCGGGCGCTCACATGCCTGTGTGCCCTCCACACGGGGTGCGTGCACGCGTGTACTCATGTGTGCAAGCCTCGACACCCGTGTGCTCACACACACACCTGCAAGAATGGGCACAGGCGTGTGAGCACCGGCGTGGGCGCCCACAGCGACCATGCACACGTGTGGGCGAATACACACACCACTCACACCTCCCGGGACTCGCCGCCAGCGAGGAGCGCTGACTGGACGGAAGAAAGGATGCAGGTCCGAGATCACGTGTCAGCAGCCGTGCCCCCGGCGGTGGGGTGGTGTGAGAGGGGCGTCCGGCCTGTGGCGGCTCCCAGGCCCCCGTGCCCCCAGCTTGTGCCCCGGGGACTGTCCTCCCGCCCGCGTGGGCTGGGCCAGGTCCGAGCAGGTGGGGCTGCGGGCACCCCGTTGCTCCCGCATGACAGCACCCCGCACTCCCCCAAGCTGCTCTGCACACGCGGGAAGGGAAGCCAGTCCCTGGGTCAGACCCGACACCCGCAATGCTGGGCCAACAGCGGGTGTTAGGGGTGAACAGAGGCGCATCTTAGAGTTGGTGGAAACAGCTTCTTGGTCACGGCAGGTGGAGCCGGCCCAGCCCTCCCCACCGGAGCTGGGCGGCCCGGCCTGCTGAGCGCTGGCCTAGGCGGTGCTGGACGCGGCTTTCCACTCCCCCCAGGACGGAAGGAGCCCGATGCCGGGGTCAGCGTCTGCGGGAGTGTACGGGGAGCGCACAGCGCTGCTGGGGCCTCGTCCGACCGCGGGCCCTGGTCTCCACCCAGGAAGGCCGCCCTGTGCGGGGCCACCGAGGGCGCAGAACTGGAAGGAGCCCGTCTCCCACCCCTCTGGGACCAGGGGTCGCGGCCCCCAGCGCCAGGCAGGGGCAGGAGAGGACACGGGGCCAGCTGCGTGACCTTGTCCTGAGAGCAAACCCACAACTGCTGTTCTCACGAGGGACGATGCAGCCTGAGGTCGGGGCGCGTGTGCGGGTTTGCAGCAGACGGGAAAGCTGGTTTGCCCCGCGCGCGTTTTCACCCGGACAAAGCACAGTCCTGTCTAATTTTGACTGAAAGGAGATGGCGTTAAGGAGACGGGCATGGAGGGGCCTCCTCTGTCCTCTCCGCGGGGCGGCCAGCGGCCAGCGGCCAGCAAGGAGGGCACGGGGCAGCAGGGGCAGCAGGGCCGCCAGAGGCAGACGCGGGACAAATCAGGACGCGGGAACCGGGCAGGACAGCCCACACTGGGAGCCCGCGTGCGTGAGACCGAGGGTGCTCCTGCGCCTGGGCTTGTTCCACGGCTCTTCTGCGCGGCTCTCGCCCGCCCCACCCCGGCTGCGGAACTCCTGGAGTCAGCGCATCTCAGGGGTGCCCCGCGCAGCCCTCCGTCTGCGCCCCCTTCTCCGTCAGGCTCTCTGCTCCGGGACACTGTCCGTCTGTCCTGGTCACCCCGGGGCCGGGCCCTGGACAGGTCAGACCACCCGTAAGTTCAGAGCCTGCCCGAAGTGTCCAGGCAGCCGGCTGTAAGCTGCCCAGCTGGCCCCGGCACCCAGGAGGCCCGGTGAGGAACCTGCTGTTCTCTGCTCGCCCGGCCGTCTGCTCCCGCGCGCCTGCCCCCGGGCCGTGAGTTCAGTGACCTGCTGCGTGCGGTCACGCCGGTGCCTGTGTCTGGCTAGACCCGCCTCAAACAAGTCCAGGGTCTAGTTGAAAACAAACTGACCATTAAACCTGTGTCAGGCTGGACTCCGAGCTGCCCCAGCTGACCTCAGCTGCAGACCTGTGCTGACCCACCAGAGGGCGGATGCCCCGCAGCCAGAGAGGCCAAGCAGCCGGCGGCCAGCGGCCAGCCCCTTGCCTCGGCATCCAGCCCGGCTGGCCCTGTGGTGGTGAGGCGACCAGCCCGGCCCATCCCTGAGTCTTGTCGGGTGGCCGCCGCAGGCCCGCGCCCAGGCCAGGCCTTTTCAACCGCAGTGCCCTCTCCCTCGGGGCGCAGCACCGGGACCCCCGCTGCCGTGGTCGAGGGGAGAGGACCCCGAGGGGGCTCCACGGCTGGGACTCGGCGCCCCCCTCCAGTCTCTAGAGGGAAAGCTGTTCGTGAAGGCGGCGCGGGGTCCGGGCGCCGCGGGCGGTGTCGGGGCGCAGACAGAACGGGTCCTGGTTACGGGAGGGCGTCGCAGGACACGGCCATGGGCCCCGGAGAGAAAGCCCCCGCACCCCAACCGCAACCCCAACCCCCACCATCGCAGAGTCGGGGCTCCGGGAGGAAAGGGCTTCCCGTGTCCCGCGCACCCGCCAAGACCCTGGAGTGGGCGCGCCCCCACCCCGCCCCTTGGCCCCCCATGGCCTCCCCCGCAGCCCCCCCCACCCCAGGCTCCCCCCAACCTCGGGCCCCCCTCCCGCAGCCGGGGAGATGCAGCTTCTTCGTGACTCTCTCACCCTGACGCTCCTCGGTCGCCCTCCCGCCTCCCTGAGTCCATTCGCCCCGACCCCCGCGGGCGCTCCGGGGCTGAGGCTCTGACCACCTGCGCCCCCCTGCACCCCCCTGCGCTCCTCGGCCCCTGGGGCTAGGCGGCCACCCGGCTGGAGCCAGCCCCGGGGCCTCCGTCCGCAGTGGACACTGGCCCGGCCCTGGCCGCCACCTGGACACCGCTGCCCCGGCCTCCGCGAGGCTCTCATGTGCTTGGGCAGAGCCGCCAGGAGCGCCGGCCCGGGCGCGGCCGTTTAGTTTTTTATGGCAAGTCCAGCTCACCAGCCACAGCAGTGACGGGACTGAGACTCAGCTGCTAGGACACCAGGGCGCCCAGCGCCGAGGTTTTCAAAAAGTTACCGTGAAAGAAACAAATCACTTCAAGGGGCCTCCCTGGGGCGCAGGGGCTAAGACGCAGCCTGTGAAGCTGCCCGCAGCCCCTGCAGCCCGCGGTTGATCCCAGCCAGGGAGCTACCCACACGGCGCGGCAGACCCCTCCTGTCTCCCCGCTGCTCCCCTCAGCAGTGGATTTCAGTGGATCCACCTGTTCTGCTCCCCACTCTGTCTCTGGGGGGTCCTCTCACCCCCCACCTCTGGCCTGCACCCCAGTTCTACACAAAACTAAATAAAATCTTTTTTAAAAAAAAAGATAGCCCTCGGCCAGGCCAGTGATGGCAAAGTCGGAAGCTGCTCCTTGCACACGTGGAAGAGGCCGGGCAGCGGAGCCCCAGTGGGGGTGCTGGTCTCCCCAAAGCCCCCTTCCGAGAAAGCCACCCTCACACATCAGTGTGCTCCGGGCGCTGGCGCTGGGTCTGAGCTCTGTGAATATCCAGTGAGTGGCATCTCAAAGCCACCGTGGGCTCCATGTGCCCCGGGCTGATGCTGAATTCACTATCACGGACAGTTGCTTGGGGGTCTGGGGGGTGCCTGACACACCAGGCTCTCCGGGGTGCTGACCTCCTCCGAGTGAGGCGGGAGGGCGCCCCTGACGGCTGGGGTCGAGAGCGCGGGCCCACAGTGTGAGCTCACCAGGGGTGCCCTGCCTCAGCACATGGCAGGCAGGTCACCTGGGGCGACCGGGAGGGAGGCCAGGGCCTGTTGGGACACCAGCAGGGAGAGTGGGGGTGCCGGGGCGACTGGTGACAGGGGAGATCCTTCACCTGCTGGGGGTGGGGATGCCCGTCCTGGGTGAGCCAGGCCAGCAGCTCAACAAGCCTGGGAGGAGCTTTGGGACCATGGACACGGGGTCCATAAACGTCCCAAACTGCCCATTCTTAGGCCTTTTTACAGAGACACCTCACCAGGACGACCGCGCTGTCGGCTCCGTCCCACGGTGACTGCCCCACCTCTGCCCCAGCGAGGGCCGGCGTGGGCGCCGGTGACGGGAGGGAGGCCCTTCCAAGGGCCTGCATGGGAGGCTGACCTCTGCCGTGGCGTCCACGGTGACCGCTGTCCTGACAATGTCACCGGACAGAGCTGAGCAGTAGGCCTGTAGGGGAGCCCAAGGCACACCTCTCCGCCTCCCCCACAGCCCCAGCCCTGAGGGGGTCCTCTTCGGCCACGTACCTCCCTTCAATTTCCCATAAACCTTCGTGACAATGCCCAGGCCCTGCAGGCTTGGAAGGGTGGTATTGGGTGGGCTGGGTGGGGGGGTGCTGAGCGCAGTGGGGGGCTGCCCCGCCGGGGTCTGCAGCAAGCCAGTCGGGCCTCGGGGCTGCACCTCTTGCAGTGTTGGCGGGAAGCTGAGGGCGCAGGGCTGCTCTCGGCCGAGCTGAGCTGGGTCGTTGGCAAAGTGAAGAAAACAGCCCCCAGGAAGGAGCCCTGGGGTGTGCGGGTTATTCACAACGTCGCGGGGTTTGGTGGGTCGTTCATTGCAGAATTTCCTGAATTTACTTGAAAAACCTAAACCCCCGACTGAGATATTTCTTACAGAAACTTAGGGGACTCAACCCTGGGGAAAAGCTTAAATTGGCTGGAAGAAAAAGTAGCTCAAAACCTAAAACAAACACTTTGGGGAAGGCTGAGGTACTTTCTGGCCCAGGCAGACGGCTCCGGGGGTCACGGCAGGTCTTCTCTGCCCAGGGAACGCAGGCTTCACTCTGCAAACACCAACACAGAATCGGGATGACAGAAGTGGGCCCGGGGCCAAGGATGTTCTAGAACAGTCAGCTTTTGGAAACAAATCAATACTTTGTTTTTCTCAATTAAGATTGGAAAGCAAGTCCCCGCCTTTGAAATGTCAATACTCTGTGTCGTAACCGGTGCCCACGTCCAGCGCACAGTCCCCAGGGCCTGAGGCCGCCAATGCCATCTGCCCTCCGGGCACCGCCCCCGCCAACGCCCTCGCTGCACTTAATTTTGAGATGCCTGTGGACCAGGTCACCCTGGGCCTGAACCCTGGACCTGCAACCCGCCTGGGGGGTGGGGGCAGCCCTGCCCTTCCTCTAACGACTGCCTGGTTCCTGCTGATGCAGGTTTGGAGAGACCCAACCCTAAGCTCTGGGCATCCTGGCTGTCATCCCGGGGGATTTGGTGGGGGGCGTGCCTCTCATGCAGTGATTGGGGGGACCCCCCAGGTTGGACACAAGCTACCCTAGGAGCCCCGAGTTCAAGTGCTGATTCGTCCCCCGCAAGGGTCGGGCAGGTTCCAGGTCCCCAGGACGGTTCCCTCCAACCACACCCGTGGGCCCTCTGGGCCAGCCTTGAAGCCCCGAGTCTCAGCTCTCGAAACACGACTTTAAACGAATAAAGACAAATTAAGCTGATGTTTGCCTGACCACAGACGACAGGGCAGCAAGCTGGGCACGGGCCTCCGTGGTAACCGCGGACACAGTGTCCCTGACCCCGCTCCGGAGCCACGCGCCTTGGACGCCCGGGATGCCGCAGCAGCCCCGTCCCCGCGAGGTCGGCATGGTGGGGTTTGGATCCACGCAGGGCACCGCCCCCGAATAGGATGGTAAGCCCCCCCACCACGGGACGGCCGGCAGGGAAGAGGCAGACGGAGCACGCGCTGGGAGAAAGGAGGGTCGCAGGCGCAGGGCGGCCGAGGCCGGGGAGAGCAGGTCGGCACGCCCAGCCCGCTCCTGGCAGCCCTGCCCGGAGCCCGCGGCTGAGGCCCGTCCAGGCAGGGACCACCCGCTGGCCCCCAGCAGAGCCCGTGGAAGGGCCCCTCTCCGCAGCGGAGAGGCCAAGCCCGCGCCCTCCACCGGGCTGGCACCGTCGTCACAGCCCCAGGCGCAGCGGGAGCGGGATTCCAGCCACTTGCCACAAGTGGAAGAACAGGCTCCAGACGGCCCTTCGAGGGGCCCCACCAGACTTAAACCCTGTGGGTTTCAGCCACCCCAGGGTGCAGCGAGGAACCGGCCCACCTGGACGTCCTTCAAGGCACCGAGAGGTCCTGCCCGAGACCCTGTCCTGGCCTGCGGGAGGCTCCCCCGGAATCAGCTGCTCCTCTGCTGTAAACTTGCCCCCCCTTTCTGCCTGTAGCGCCCTCCGCAGGCTGTGGGTGTCCTCCGCTGCGGACAGGCTCCCTCCCGACAGTGGCCTGGTGGGGGTGTGCTCGGAGCTGCTGCTCAACTCGGTAGTGGCTCCCCGAGGTGCCCCCGCCTGCGCACGCCCCGCTCCACGGAGATGAACAAACGCAGCCGCAGCTAAGGAGAAGCAGGGCCTCCGGGCGTTGAGGGTTAAGAGGGTTCAGGCACCCCTTAGCCCTGCCGAGGTGGTGGGGTTATGGGCATTTTTTATATTTTCTGAATGTTCTGTAAGGAGCATGTGATGCTTTTCTACGAACACAATACACTTCTACCTTATTTTAAAAAATGTTTATCCCAAGTGGCCATTAATGCTGTAGTCACAAGACCAGGTGGGAGTTCCAGAGGCACCTCCTCAGGGCCCCGGGGCAGACGCGGGGCTGCTCCCAGCAGCAACTCCCCTTGGGCCCCAGCAAGTCTCCGCGTCCACGTCCTGGGCAGTGGGGAATGGCAGGCCGCCTCCCGCGCAGTTCCCGGGGGGTGACTCGAACCCTCCCACTGTCTCCAGCCCCTGCCCTGACTTTGACCCCGAGCAGATGCCACAGGCCTTTAGGCAGGTCACGCCCACCTGGGGAGGCAAGACTCCAGGGCGCGGGGCTTCCGGCCAGGGCCCCTTCTACCTGCAGCCCGCGGCCACCAGCCCAAGCCCCGGGAGGGCACAGGCCTGTCTGGCTCCAGCGTCCCTGGTTCACAAAGTCCCGGCGCGGCTGAGAGGGGACAAAGGGCCAGAGGCTGTCGGTAGGGAGAGCGCGGCGGTGACAGCCCCTGCACCTGGTCGGTTGCTGCAAGGGTCAGCCCCTCCTGCCCGGCACAGGATCCGCTGGCCTTCCCGGGCCCTGGGGTGGTCTCCAGGGCCAGGCCCAGCGAGGAGAGGAAAGCCGGCCAGCCGGACACATCTTAGATCGCAGGAGCCTGCAGCAGGCGGCAGCCGGGCAGGCAGGATGCGGCCGCCGCCCGCTCGTCTGCGTCTCCTGTGCCGACCACGGCCTGGGGAGCCGCCGCGCCAGGAAGGCCCTGCACGTGTGGCACGTCACACGCCGCCGTTGCAGGTCGCGCTGTGATCAGACGTAGCCCCAGAGGCTGACAGCTTGTGAACACCGGTGCTCCTCGGCCTGTGGGGGGCCCGGGGCGACGCGGGGGGCACGCACCGCACAGGCTCTGATGGTGACAACCGCACCATGTCAGCTGTCATCAGCGCCTGCCATGTCAGCTGTCATCGCGCCTGCAGCCCACTGCCTGCCGGGACCCGAGCCGTTGTTCCGTGCTGTTTAGTCGCTTGTCCGCTCCTGCGACGTCCCGGTGCCCGCGGCGGCAGGAGTCCGTGCGCGAGGCTGGCGGGTGGAGAGAACCCCCGACCCCAGGCGGCAGTAACCTTTGGGGCCTGGTGCACAGCAGGGAGAGCGCTGGCTGCCCTGCCCAGGAGGTGAGGTGAGCTCCCGCTCACCCCCACATTGTTGGGGTCACGCCCAGAAAACTCACCTCGTTACTGGCAAATTCTCTCTCTGGGCTGAACAGAAGAGCCAAGGGCGACTTCTGTTATAGGGCAGCCCCGATATTGACTGGGTTGCCTGGCTGTGGGTCCTCACCCGCGCGCTTACAAGGGACTTATGAACACTCCACTGCAGGACACACAGAAGGTTCATGAAAGGTTTATTGACAAGGGAAAAGGAAAGAAGGAAAATGGACAACTCAGGGAGAAAATAGGGAAATAAAGTCTTTCATGTGTCCTACCCGATCCGCCGACCTGGAAACCCAAAGGCACTCTCAGAGCTGGCCCGACGCTGCGAGCTGGCGGGGAGCCAAAATGGGGGACCCCCTCCAAAGCCCACGTGTCTGCCTTTTATACCAACCTGGCTGCTGAACCCCACCCTCAGGTCCCAGCCACCTTCCCTTGGGTGGTGACGGGATTTGGAGTTCCCAGTGTCTCTGGCTTTGGCCTGGGGTGGGGGTGGAGGCCACAGAGCCTGTATGGAATCAGCTTTGGGACAGACTTTCCCCCTAACACTTCCAGCGGTCGCCCACAGTGGAGCGCCCACACGTGCTCTCCAGAAGAGGACGCCGGCCTCCAGGCCGCTGAGCACAAGCTCCCTCTGGCCTGGGCCCTCCGGCTGCCTTGTGGAGGGCCCTCAACTCGCCTGACCTCGCCCGCCTGTCGCCAGCACCTCCCGGCTAGCTGGGCGCTTGTGGCAGAGGAGGGACGCCACCAGCGGCGTCTGCTTCCCAAAGGGGAGGCCGAAGGACTGCCAGGAAACGCTGTGGGGACCAGCTTTTTATCGCTTCTGTTTCATACAGGGCTGTGTGTCCCCCAAAGGGTTTCTGGGCCACTCTGGTGAAGCTGGCTCTGCAGAGCAGCTGGGTTGGGAGAGCGGGTCACTGGGTTCGCTCTGGCCAGTTCCCCAGCGCTCCCCTTCGCATGGGAGTTTCCCCGGAGACAGAGCTTGGTATGTCCGAGGGGGCAGGTTAATTACAGAAGGGAGGAAGGGTCAGTTGGGGGGCTCGCAGACGCAAGCGGGTCCCTCCTGCCCCTGAGGGCACAGGTTTGCTGAGGGAGAGGCCTGCTCCGTCCAGGCGGGCCGAAGGGCCGCGGCCCCAGGCAGGGCAGAGATGGCCCCACGGGCTCTCCCCGGGAGGGGTCACTCCTTCGTGGGGCTGTTAACTTGTGTTGACCTCATCACTGCAGGGAGTGGCCCGGCTGACTGGAGGACCAGGGACTCCGCAGGGGCCTCCACCCCACATGGCCCTGGTCTGGGATCCTCGAGCCTCCGACACCTGCCCCAGCAGCTGGCGCTGCGGCTTTCTCATTTCTTTTTTTCTATTTTTTAAAAAGATTGATTTATTTATGCATGCAAGAACGGGGGTGCAGGCCAGAGGTGGGGGGGTTCCCCAGAGACAGAGCGGGGAGCAGAGCAGGCAGACTGGCTGAACCCCACCGCCGAGGGGAGCCGCGGGGGGCGGGAGGGGGGCGGGAGGGGGGCGGGAGGGGCCCGCCGCGCCGCGTGGGTACCCCCTGGCGGGCCGCGCTGGAACTCAGGCTGCAGCGGCCGCGGGCAGCTGCCGGGGCGGTGGGAACCCCGCGCGGGGCCCTGGCCTCCCGCCTCCGGGGCGGGTTTGACGGCCCGCGGCGCCTCGGGCGCTCCCTCGCGGCCCCGGCCCGGCCCTCCACAGCGCGGGGCGCCCGCCGGTCTTCGGGGCCGGCCTTGGCCCCGCGGACCCCGCAGGCCCGGGCGGGCGCGGGAGGCGGGAGCGGCGCCGGGGCCGGGCCGCCCCCTCCCCGCGGACCCCCGCGCCGCGCCCGGGCCCGGGCCCGAACCCGCGACGCCGCCCGCCGGGAAGTCCCCGCTCCGTCCGCGCGCCCGGGCCGCGCCGCGCCGGGCGGCGGTGGCGTGTGCTGACGTCATATGGGCCGCCCGCCCCCCATTGGCCGCGGCCGCCTCACCCGACCGCGAGCGGACCGGCGCGCGGCGGGGGCGGGGCGGGCCGAGGCCACGCCCCGCGCGGCCGGGCGGGGGCGGGGCCGCGCTCACGTGACCCGGGCCCGCGCCGCCCGCCTTATAAGCCGCGCCGCGCGCCCGGGCGCCGCGGGCCCCACTGCAGGCGGTCCGGCCGCGCCCCCGCCCGCGCCCGCCCCCGCCCCGCGCCCGCGCCCCGCGCCCGCGCCCTCCGCCCGCGGCGGCCCCTGGCCAGGTAGGCGGCGGGCGGCGGGAGGCGGCGGGCGGGCGCGGGGCCGGGCGGGGCCGGGCGGGGGGCGCTGACCCGCTGACCCGCCCCCGCAGGACCCGCCGGACCCGCCGGACCCGCGATGCCGCGGCTGCACGACCAGCTCTGGGGCTGCCCCCGCCGCGCCCGCGCGCCCCGGCCCCGGGCGGGGGACATGCCCGGCGCGCCCGGCCCGCGCCCCGCGCCCGCCCCGCGCCGCCCCGCGGCCCCCTGGGCCCAGCGCCTGGTCCCGCGCAGCCTCGTGCTGTTCGCCGTGGGCGCCGCGCTGGCGCTCGTGCTGCACCTGCTGCAGGTGCAGCGCCACGTCGCGCTCTTCCCCGAGGACGGCCTGGCCGCCGCCGTGTCCTCCGCCTGGTGGGTGCCCCCCTGCTGCGGCACGGCCGCCGGTGAGTAGCGCGCCCGGGGGCCCCGCCTCCCCAACTCCCGGGGCGCCCCCGCCTCCCGGGGGCCCTCCCCGGGGAAACCCTCACATCCCCGGGCGCCCCCCACCTCCCGGGGGCACCTCCCCCGGCACCCCCCGCCTCCCCGGGGCACCTCCCCACCTTACCCCGGCACCCCCACCTCCCGGGGCACCTCCCCGAGGGGCACCCCCCACATCCTGGGCGTCTCCCCACCTCCTGGGGGTCACTCCCCGAGGGCACCCCCCCACCTCCCCAGAACTCCTCCGCCCCTCCCCAACTCCCCGGCCCCCCCTCCCTGCCGCGCCAGAGCCTGACCCGGTCATTGGGCTTCCCTAGTCGCTGGCTGGTGCTGTGGGGGCTTCCCCAGGCACTGGCCGGTGCTAGCACCCCGCGGAGTGGCCCAGAAGCTCCCAGATGCTCCTGGCCGCTCAGCGCTGGCGGCTGAACAGACGCTCAGGTGCCCCTGCAGCCTCACCTGGCGGCTGTTGGAAGGACACTGAGCCCCGCCCGAGGGACCAGCACCCACGGGCGTGCCTGGCGCTGGCCGCGGCTGCACCCCACCTCTGGGGTCCAGCAGTGCCCCGCTCTCTGCCCACTGCGGCACCCGGCGCTGCAGGAACCGTGTCCCGGGGCACAGCCTGCGAGCAGGGCCCCTGCCCGAGCCCCCAGGGTCCCGACGCGGCCCGCTCCGTTGAAACCCTTAATGTGGGGCAGGGGCTCGAGGGCTGGGGAAGCCGCGGAGCGTGTTCCTGCACGTTTGCTGCAGCCGTTTCTCTCGTGGAAAAACATTTGATCCTGGAAGTGGTCAGGCCGCATTTGTCATTGAAGCTCCAGGGACTTTCAGGGACCGGCCCTCCTCAGGCCCTCCTCAGCCCCTGCTCGGCCCGTTTTCACCGCTTCAGCCGTTAGCCTCAGACGAGGTGACGCTGCAGTGGGCGAGTTCAGGATACTTTGGGTTTCGTTTTCCAAAACAAGAAGGTGGGGAGGCGGCGCAGGAAACCGAAACTGAAGGTGCTGTTGGCTCGATGCCGGCTGCCTCCGTCCCCCAGCCAGGGTGCGCGGCTTTCCCGGCCGGGGCTGGGCCCGCCCCAGGCTGTGCAGCGTGAGGCCTGTTCTCTCCTCCCCCTGCTCTGACGGGAACTTCCTGGTCAGAGACCACCGGGCTCGCGGGCTCTCGTGCGTCACCCTCCTCGCTGACACGGGGGGCGGCCAGGGCCCATGCCCATACCAGGGGAGCAGGGAGACTGGCCACGGGGGTGGGTCTGGCGCGGGCGGGGTGCCATGGTGCCCGGTGGCACCCCACAGGCCAGGCCAGCACCACCCGCCCTGCCCTGTGCCACAGTGCCCGCGCGGGAGTGGGTGCCGGGTCGGGCTCGGGGATGCATTGCCCTCCCAGGAGCCGAGGTGGCGCTGGCCTTGGGGAGCATGTGGTCCAGGTGCCTCCGCGCAGCCCCACTGTGGGGTGCGTTCTGGGAAACCACACAGGAGTCGCCTCGTGAAAGGCTGTGGGTAGCTTCTCTGAGACAGGACTGGCCGGTCGCTGAGCTGGCCAGGCTGATGACCGCCCTCCCCTTGCAGCGGTGGTCGGCCTGCTGTACCCCTGCATCGACAGCCACCTGGGCGAGCCCCACAAGTTCAAGCGGGAGTGGGCCAGCGTGATGCGCTGTGTGGCCGTCTTCGTGGGCATCAACCACGCCAGCGCCGTATCCTTTGAAGCACATCGGAGCTTGTGGGCGGCTGGTCACCGGGCAGCGCTGGCTCATGTGAGCTGGGCGGCCCCAGAGATTGCTTCTCACACCGCAGCAGGGCCTCCTGCTCACTTTGGGGAAGAGCTCCAGGCCAGCGGGGCCTTGCAGCTCCTCAGAGTTGCTGGGTGGTAGCTGTCCTGCTCCGTCCCCGTGGAGACCGGGTGGCTGAGAACCCAGGGCTCCCGGGCCCTTCTTCCAGGAAGCTATGGCCACCTGTCTGCCTCTGCCCCTCCCTGGCTGTGCACAGAAGCCTGCGTCAGGCCTCTGCACCGGCTTCCTGACAGAAGGTTCCTGAATCTGGCGTGGGGCTGCGTTCGCTGAAGAGGCCGAGTTGGGCCAGAGGACAGCAGCCGCGGAGACTGAGGGCTTCTAGGTTATGCTTTAAAATCTTCAGAGGATTTTTTTTTTTTTTTATAGAGGCATGTTTTATTTATTTATTATTTGTTTGTTTGTTTTGTTTATACAAGCACTGGGTACAGTCAGAAGCGAGGGAGGGTGAGAGAATTCACCAGAGCCAGAGCGGGGAGCAGAGCAGGCAGAAGGACCGAAGGACACTGCTGAGGGGAGCAGCGGGCGGCAGGAGAGGTCTGCGCGCCATGTGGGGCCCTCCTCCGGTGGCCGGGGAGCAGCCGGGGATCGAACCTGGTTTTTAAAGTTACTGATTCTTAAATCTGCTGTACCCCTGTTTTGTGAGCACGCGGGCGGTGGTAAGGCGGGGAAGCTGGCTCTGGACGCATGGGCGCGTGGGGCCGCCGCCCTGGACCGGAGGGCGCGCTGGCAAAACACGTCTTCTGTGGTTGAAATGCCAGCAAAGTTTGGCGCCCACGGCCCCAAAGAACTGCCAGCTGGCTTGAGTGGGGTGTCCCTCTGTCCAGCATGTCCTGCAGCTCCGGGGTGATGAGGTGCAAAACAGTTAAAAACACCCATTGCTCCTGGGACCTCCGGGTATTGTTTTTAAGTTTTACTAAAAGCTGTTAAAATTTTCCTTAACTTCTCCATCACCAGAAATTGGACTTTGCCAACAATGTTCAGCTCTCCCTGACCCTAGCCGCCCTGTCTCTGGGCCTCTGGTGGACATTCGACCGTTCACGAAGTGGCCTGGGTCTGGGGATCACCGTCGCCTTCCTGGCCACGCTCATCACGCAGCTGCTGGTGTACAACGGCGTCTACCAGTAAGCAGCCCCAGGCGGCCCGCGGCTCCTGACGCAGGACGGAGGTTCAGGCCTGGACCCCCGAGGGTGCTCCATGCCCCGTCCTGGCGGATGGAAGGGAAACGGAGGGGGGGCACCGGCGTCCCAGCCTCGCCGGCAGCTCTCTGGCCAGCGTGCGTCTGTGTGTCCTCCCTGCGGGGCGTCCCCGGGAGGATACCCCACCCAGGGTGGCCGGGCACAGACGGGTCCCTCCCTCCTCCAGGTACACGTCCCCGGACTTCCTGTACATCCGCTCCTGGCTGCCCTGCATCTTCTTCTCGGGCGGCGTGACGGTGGGGAACATCGGGCGGCAGCTGGCTATGGTGGGTGTGCGGCCTGCGGCCCCACTGCGCGCCATGGGCGCCGGGGTGGGTCTGCCTGGGCCCCGGGCCACAGTCACCGAGCAGGCACCCGTGGGCGCGGCCCGTGCCTTTAGGTGCTCCTTGCTGGCCTTGCGGAGTCGGTGTGGTGAGGAGGGCGGCGAGCTCGTCCTTGGCGCAGACCCTGCTTGGCCGCCGCTCGCCTGGCCCCTCTGGGCTGACTGCAGCCTGTTGATCTGGCCGCCCGCACCCAGGCCAGGGCTCAGCCTGACACTGGGGCATGGGCTGCTTGTCGGGAGTCGGCAGGCATGTGCCGGGCGGCCAGCTTAGCCATCCTCGGGTGACGCCGGAACAGTTACTGCTCGTTCCGAGGGGGAGGGTCGGATAGCCGGCCAGGTGGGTGCCGAGGGGACTGGCCCGCCCCCCACGGGTAGCTCACACACCGCTGGTCCTCTGAATGGACCAGGAGCTAGCGAGGGCCTGCGCCTGGGCCCTGCCCTGGACTTCAGCGGAGCCAGGGCGGCGCCGGGTGCTCGGCAGCCATGCCATGTCATCCCCGTGGGCTCCGGGGGGTTGGTCAGCAGAGGGGCGCCTTGTTTCCAGTGCTAGGCGCAACGTCCACCCCCATTCCCCGTGTTCCCATGGCCTGGCACGTGGGAAGGGAAGGGCTTAGCTGGCATGGATAGAACTGTTGTCCTTCCTCTTGACCTGGGGCCTGGACGCGGGGGGTGAGTGGAGGACCCTGGATTCCGGGAAAGGACATGTCACTGCGGCCCTCCCTATTGGCCATGGCTATGTGGCCTTGGAGGCACAGGAGCTTGGCCTGCAGGGCACAAACTGGGCAGGCCCCATGCCGGCCTGTCGCGCTCAGGCAGGGGAGCCCACGGGGGAGCGGTCGCTGCAGGCCGGGATGCCCATGGGGTAAGGAAGGGCTGCCTGGGTGGTGACAGCACTGCCAGGAGCCTGTTCACGGAGAGGCGGGTCTCGGGGAGGTAACCGGCAACCAGACTCCGGCTTGCACACACGGATGCAGCTCCTTGCAGGCTGTCAGTGTCAGGGCCGGTCACCCTGTGTCCCTCTGTCCATGTGACAGTGACATGCTTTCAGTGGGCCCTCGGCCAGCAGGCCTGAGCGGCAGGCCTTGCCGGCCCCACTCCCGGGAGAGCCACTTGCTGTCCTGGTAGGACTCTGCCCCCAGCAGCAGCGAAACCCCCGGGGCAGAGCTGGCTCTGTCCTGGGGTCTTTATGGGTCTCGTCTCCAGCATCTACCCATCAGTGTCCAGTCCGTTGTGGTGAAGACATGTCCCATCTGACGCTCACCTCCCTGTTTCTTCTTCCACACAGGGCGTCCCTGAAAAGCCGCACAGTGACTGAGCCTCCAGGCCCTGGTTCTGAGGAGGCTGTTGGGAGGGACGCCTAGGCCAGCTGGGTTGGCAGCCTTCTCCTCGAGCATCTGCGTAGACCTGGTGGCTGTGCAGAGACTGGCTGTGCCTGGGCTGGAGTGCGGGTGCCTGCTGGGGGCAGCCGCGGAGTGGTCAGGTGCACCCGGCCTGGCCACCACCTGCCCCGACGCCCAGCGCCCGGCGGGAGGGCAGGCCTTCCCAAGTATTCCATTTCATTTCTGTTTCAGAACAAGTTGCCATATTTCAAAGCCTTGAACTGAAACCTAATTACCAGCTACTGGTTTTGTCAGAGCCCAAAGGGGGTAGACGGTGCTCAACGTGGAGGAGGCCTGGCGAGGGGACAGCTGTCATCCAGGGGACGGCAGGAGCGGGGCTGCGTGAGAGCAGAGGTGGCTGCGGGCCCCACGCCCACGTGGCTTGCGTGTGTGTGCGCACGTGCCATGCACGGTGGCCTCAGACCGGGGTGCTGGGTGCAGACAATCCGAGGGCAAAGACAATGAAAGGTCAGGACTGGACCTGGACACACGGGGACGCTCGCCTGGTGTTCACAACCTTCTGCCTGGACCCGAGTCCCCCGCGCAGGCGCCGCGGGGCTCAGTGGGAGCAATTCGCCGGCCTCCCAGCCCTGGACAGGGACAACGGTCCCTGCAGCCCCACAGGATCTGCGATCCGTGCCTGCGTGTGCAGGGCGATGCCAAGGCGCGAGCACCGGGCGGGGGCGGCGTGGCCACACGCCCGGGGAAGCAGACGTCGGGCCTCAAACTTCAAGTGCAATGTATCTGAAAACCAATCTGAGCCTTGTATCTCTGAGATATTTATTTTTTGTAGCGTGTGAAGTGTTCGCGAGGGTTCTCCATCCATTTCAGGGCCTCGGAGCGGCAGCGGCTGCCTCGGGGCATCGCTGAGCCCAGGTCTTTTGAAATACTCCAGTTGGGGGGTTTAGTAAACTCGTAATTTTTACTTACAAATTTACCTTTTTGTATTTTTTTCAACTTAAATGTTTTCAGTTTCTTTTAAACTCCCATGACGGTGGCTGACTGACGCGCCTTCGGGCTGCCATGGCAGCGGGCGAGGCGCCGGCCTCTGGGCTGGGTGCGGGGTTTGGTTGGAGGGAAATACCTTGGAGTAAATTTCCCCTTGCTGTAGCTGATTTGTTCTAGAGGGATTTGTTTTATAGGAAAAGGGATCGTTCTACCTTCAGAATGACCTCTTACAATTTTCTGAAAATGCAAACATGATTGGCTAAGTGAAAAGATTCTTCAGTGAAGCTGCCAGCATTTTACAAAAAACGAAGCGATAATTGAAACCTTACACTGTGCTTGACCGTGCGCAAGCAACATGCGTTGTTTTCTCTTAAACTGGAAGCAAGTCTGTACCTGTTAGGAACAGTGTAGCCAAAAAATGTGAATCTGAAGAATTTTTTTGCCAACACTTTATAGCAAGTACATGAACCAAAGTGATCTGAGTGTGTAAAATGTAAACTAGTATGAGCGAAATTTGCACTATGCCAGATTGGAACAGCCAGTGAGATTCACATTCATACTAAGTTTTCAACATTGTGTTATTTTTGCATTCATTTTTTACTTTAATTAAAGGTTCAAAACCAACATCAGATTGTGGGTCTTTCTGTTTTAACAGAGCCTGGGGCCTGCTCTGTGTAGGAACTGGAATGCAAAATACTTGACAGTAAAACTTTAATTGCACTGCTTACAACTTCTTGGGTAAACACCTTTGAGTTTACGTTTCCTTGTGGTGCAAAGTGGAGCAGCATCAGGTGCCTCCCTGCGCCCTGCCCTGATGCCAGGAGCTGGGTGAACCTCGGGGTGGGAGAGAGGGTCCCTGTGGGATTTTGGTCTGAGGAAATAGGCCCAAGAAAAGGGAAGTCTGAGGGGCAGTGGCCTGTGGCAGTAGCTGAGTCACCTTCAGCCAGACGCCCTGGTGGGAGCAGTCAGCTGTGACTCACACCCAGTACTGTCCTGTGTCCTCCCTAAGGCCCAGGGCAGGCCGGGCAGAGAAGAGTGAGAAGCCTGGGTGTGCCAGGAGAATGGTGTGTGAAGGACCAAGGAGCTAGAACCGTGAAGGGGTGTCTTTAAGCTTTAAAAAAAAAATGTAACTACCGGGCCTCCCCGGTGGCGCAGAGGTTGAGCGCTGGGTTGCAAAGCTGCCCGCATTTGATCCGCAGCCTCCAGCGAGGGTCCCACATGGCGCGCAGACCTCTCCTGTCACGCCCGCTGCTCCCCTCAGCAGTGTACTTCGTCAGTCTTCCTGTTCTGCTCCCTGCTCTGGCTCTGGCGGATTCTCTCACCCTCCTGCACTTCTGACTATACCCGGGTTCTTGTATAAATAAAAAAATAAATCTTTAAAAAAAAAATAACTGCCATCGAAAGCGAAACTTCCAAACGTTTGGCCAGGCCAACATTACTCTGATGCCAAAACCAGACAAAGGCATCACAAAAAAGGAAAATGTCAGACTGCTATCTGATGAATAGTGCTGCAAAGATTCTTATCAAAATACTAGCAAATCGAACTCACTGACACTTTGCAAGGCTCACACACCATGGCCTAGTGGAACTTAGTCCAGGGATGAAAAAAATCATCTAGTAAATGCATCAGTTAATGCGACAGCCCATCAAGGAGAGCAGAAACAGGGTCACGTTAATAGGCGCAAAGAAAGCATTTCACAAGCGTCGGCATCCATTCATGATGAAACTTAATAGGACGGGGGTAGAAGGGACATACCACAAGCCCGAAGTAATATACTCAGTGGTGGAAAACTGAATGCTTTTTCTCTACAATCAGGAACGAGACAAGGATGTCCACTCACCGTTCCTATTTAACTCAGTACGAGGTCTTGGACGAGGAGAAGACATAAAAGGAATCCGTGCCCAGAGGATGTGAAACTGCCATGATTCACAGATGACAGGGATGTGCATCTGTAGCCGTCCCTGGAGATGCCACTAAAAAAACTTCAATGAATATTCACCTATATTGTGAAAAGTCAGGCTGCATAAGTCAACATGTGATATTCTCATATCCCTATATGCCAACAAGTGAAAATAGAAATTAAGAAAATCTCATATACAGTTGCATCAAAAATAATTAAATGCCTAGGAATAAATTTAACAAAGGAAGTGAAAAACCTATACAATGAAAACTGTAAGACACTGAAAATATACAGAAGACGCAAAGAGAAAGATATTCCATGGTCCTGGATGAGAATTAATAGTCAAAATGGTCATTTTACCAAAAACAATGTGGAGTCAACACAATCACAGAAAATTCCAATCTTTTAAGTAGAACAAAAATGCTAAAATGTATATGCAGCCACAAAAGACCCAAATAGCTGGATCAATCTTGACAAATAGGAAGAAAATTGGAGGCATCGTGTTGCCCGACTTTGAATTATATTGCACAATGACAATAATTAAAACTGTATGGTATTGGGACAAAATAGATACATGGATCCATGAACCAATGCCATAGAATTGCGAACCCAGAAATACACACCTGGAGATACCAACACGTAATCAGCCAACCTGTTAGGAATAATGTAGCCAAAAAATGTGAATCTGAAGAATTTTTTTGCCAACACTTTATAGCAAGTGCATGAACCAAAGTACATGAACCGCGAGACCAAGGAGCCTTCCCGCGCACGGGAAAGCCGAGCGCTCGTTGACAGAGCTGGGTCCATTGGACAAGCACCCAGAGGCCAGCAGGCACATGGCCAAACGCTCCTCACCACTGCCCACGAGGGAAATGCAAGTCAACACCACAGTGAGGCAGCCGCTCATTCCGGGGAGGACAGCTCACATCCAAAAGGCTGGTAACAACAGGCGCTGGTGAGGGTGTGGACAAGGGACACTTGGGAGCTGATGACGAGAACGTAAACCGGCGCAGACACTATGGGACACAGCTTGGATCTTCCTCAAAAATCCTAACAATAGCACTGCCACAGGACCCAGCAGCCCACTCCTGGCACTGGCCGGGGAATGTGAAACCATCCGCGTGAAGAGCTCGTGCGGCGTGGTGTTACCGCGGCCGGCACAGAGGTGGGACTTCTGCGTTTGCAGCAGAACAGGATGGTGGAGGGCGAGCAGAGAGAGATGAGTCAGGGAAAGAGCCACGGATGGCTGCACCTCTACGTGGAACACCAGGAGACAGGGCGAGGGGCAAACAAGACAAGAACAAGCCAGTGGTCAGCAGCTGCAGGACAGAGGTGACGAGGGGGGCAGTGGGTGCTGGTGGGGGCTCGGTTAAAAACACAAAACATCTTTAAAGACAAAAGCCACCTCAGCTGAGTGTAAGCAACTGTCCTGAAGGAAGGCAGGTGAGCCGGCCTGCGGGACCTCCCGGAGGGGACGCCTCAGGTGCCCGCAAAGCAGAGGGGCGGGCCTGGCCAGGCTGCAGGGACTGGGGGGGCGCACCCCTACTGCGCATGCCTGGGTGAAGCCCTCCCTCAGGTCGTGGCAGCAGGCGTGTTTTATGGAAGGTAATTTTTTTTTAAAGCCTGATCTACAGGTTAGCTGGAGTGCACCCCCAAACTGATTGCGAAGACTGAGGGCAAGAAGTGCGCAGGGAACGAAATTTTGTGGTTAAATAACAGTAAATGCAGCCACTGTGTGTGCTTGACGGAGGAAGCACCGAGAACCCAGAGGAGGCATCGCAAGAGCAGGGCCGCCCCACACAGGAGGTGGGACTGGAGTGACCACGACCGTCGGCCCCGCTGAAGAGATGGAGATCCTCGGTGCCGGGTCTTGTCGCGGGGCACAGGACGGGGCAGGCAGCAGACGCCGCAGGGAGCACAGCCCCGAGGGGAAGACGCGGAGAGGAGGCCCATCGTGGGCTCTCCGTCCCTGTCAGATGCTGCACCGTCGCCCCACGTCCGCAGCAAACAGGCCACCCGGGAGGAGCGAGCCCTCCGGAGAGAGGACGGTGCGGGGCAGCCTGGGCCCCGGCGCGGGGCACGGCCCTCCTGCCCGCCCGCGCGGGGGCTTCTCCTCACCAGCTCCCCCTCCAGGGCCGCCTCCTGCCCGCCCGCGGCCTGCGCTGCGCCCGCCGGGCTTCTCCCCACGGCCCCTGGGGCAGCCGTCCCCTCGGGCGTCCGTGCAGGCGGCCTTTCCCCTCCCGGCCCTTCCCCGGCGAGCCCGCCCGGGACCTCAGCCGGCGTCTCCCCCGAGGAGAAGCTCGCCGGGGCCTCGCCGGCCGCGGGGAGGGGGCTCTGGGGAGACCTTCCCGAGTGACCGCGAGGACCCCGCTCTCCCAAGCCAGCGCCTCCAAAAACTACATCACGTGGGGTCCCAGGCTTGCAGCCGTGGGGTCGGGGCGCCCCGCCAGGGCGCGGACGCTGGGACGCCGGCTGGGACCCGGCTGCAGCTTTGGAATAAGACCAGGAGCGGGACGTTTCCTGGAGTTTTCCGGGAGCCGGGCTCGGGTGCGCCCCTCACCACGGCACGGTGGAAGGCGGAGGCTCCGAGGCCAAGCGCCCAGGCCCTGTCCACCGCAGACCGCGCTTGCTGGCCACGGCCATGGCCCCGAGGAGGCCTCAGGTTAGCGAGTCTGAGGGCTCCGGGCGAGGCGGGCAGCTGCCCTGCGCCCCCGAACGACGCAGACTCCCTGTGTGGAGCCGGCGGAGAGCGGGCGGGCCCGCGGAGAGCGTGACCGTGCCCCTCCCCCAAGCTCCCGTGTCAGGGTCGGCCTTCGGCTAAGGCGCTGGCTTCCCGGGAGCTTCGGGTGATCCCTTTGGAATAGGGGGACCCCTTAGCTGGCAAACCGCAGATCGGGGGTGTGCGCTTTGAAAAGGGTAATACTTCGCTACAGTGACCATGAAGCGTGACATCCCGGCCACTCCTCCTACCTGGCTCGAAGACGCGGCCCCGCTGGCAGGTCCACGGTCGCCAGGCCTGGGCGGGTGGCGGGGGGTGGGGGGAGCCTGGGGGTCCGGCACGGCCACCACGGGTGTCACTGCAGATGCAGGGGTGCGGCCAGGTGCTCTGGCGTCCCTTGAGGAATCATCTCCCTCCAGGCGTGAGCCTGCCCCGGCAGGCCCGGTGCTCCCGCGAGGCCCGGTGCTCCCGCTGGCCCATGGGCTGCCGCGTCTGCGTGTCCGGCTTGGGCAAGTGCCCGGGCCTCGCTGGCCGGTCCCCGCACTGGCCTGTCCGGGTGATGAGTCTCAGGTTCCCAGCCCGGGAGGGCGGCGAGGCAGGCGGGGCGAGGCCCGCGGAGGTCACGCGCATCAGCATGGGGCCTCACGGTCCGCCCGCCTCCGGCCAGGTTTCCACTGAAAAGTGCGATTTCTCCTCCCCGTCCTCAGGCCTCTTCCCTCATGACCACAAGGCCCCGAGCCCCTGAGCCGTGGGGCCCGTCGCCGGGCGTGGGTCTGGTCGCTGTGCCTGTCCTTGCCGGCACCGGCCAGGCCGCCTGCCGCCCCGGGGGATGGAGGCCCCGCCTGGCCACTGTCACGCTGGCCGCCCAGCGCCTGCCGCCCGTGCCTGCCAGGCCTGCGTGAGAGTGAAGTAAAGGTGCCGGGCCCCAGGGGAGGGGTGCGCTTTCTCGCGGCCGCTGTGGTGCCTGCGGGCACAGGGCAGACAGATAAAGGGCAGCCCCGGAGCCTCCGTGGATTTCCAGGCGTCTGTGCTTTCTACGCCACTCGTCGTGGGGCGAGCCCGCAGGCCGGCGGGGCGGGCGCCGGGGCCAGGGAGGCTGGGGGTGGGGGCAGGTGGGCCCCCAGCCCCCCGGGAAGCTGCACGCTTCTCCTCGGGCTCTCCCTGGCGTCGCCTCGTGGTCCTGCCTCTCTGCTCCTCTCCTAGCTGCTCCGCCGGAGCCGCTCTGCCTCTGAGGGACGCTGGCCCTGCAGCCCCGCCTCCAGGCCCAGGTGCGCCACTCACGCACGCCTGCACCGCGCTCCAGGTGCCCACCACCAGGCCACGAGCCCCGCACCCAAGCCCCCAGCACCTCCTGCATCCCATGCCACAGGGGATGGCCACAGAGGCCAGCAGCGTAACAGCCTGACCACCACTTGCCCTGCGCCACACAATGCTGGCTGGTCTTCCTGCTGTCCCCAGGTGACGTGTCCACCAGCCGGCCCCCGCCTCAGCCTGCCCGGTGAGCTGCCGCTCGAGCCAGGCCACACCGGGCCGCTGAGGCTGGTGGCGGTGGGCTGTCCAGGCACGCGCTGCCAGCCCCTGAGCCTCCCAGCCCCTGGCCCACCGCCAGCCCCTCCACCGGCGTGCTCAGGGAGCGCAGCTTTCAGGGGGTGGCTCGAGCCCTTGGCCTGGGGGACCCGCGCCCGGCACTCGTGTCCCGTGCCACCTGACTGCCCAGACGCCGCCTCATTTTCCCTCACGCCCAGGGGCCTGCTGACCCCGCCCCCTGGACAGCCGGCACCCTCTTCTCCCCTGAGTTTATGTCTATCACGTCAGTTTCGAAGAGCCGCGCAGGCAGGGCCTCTCCCTGGCGCCGCCGCCCGGGGGGGGGGAGGCTGCCTGCAAAGCCCCGGCCTGACTGGCGGGGCCGGGCCTGGGCGCTGGCGGGCTAGTCAGGTCTCACGCACGGGGGCAGGTCGGCCCAGCAAGTCACCTGGGAGCGCCTGTCACAGCCTCACCCCTGCCCAGGGGCCTCACCCCTGCCCAGGCCCCGGGATGCGCTGGTGGAAACCCGGGAGGAACCGCCCTGCGGGGACCTGGGTTCATCACACGCCCGCTGCTTTTGCAAAGCTCCAGGCAGCTGCTCCTCGCGCCCCCTGGAGGTGGGGCCTGGGCCCCTGGCTCTTTTGGGAGACTGCTCCTGTTTCACCTTCGAGCTCCCCAGACCAGAGGTACTTCGTGCCCCCCCCCCTCCCCCCCGAGGAATGCAGAGGAGCTTTAGGAGGGAGGGGGTGTCCCAGCGCCAATCGCCAAGGCGGGGCTTCCTCCTCCAGGCCCCTGGCCTCTGGCTTTAACCTCGAGGCTCCTCCTCGGTGGGGGCCTTTCTGCAGCTCTCCCTGAGCAGCCAGTGTGCTGGGGATGGAGCGTGGCCCTGGAAGGAGGTGTCTGGAGGGTGGACGAGAAGCCAGCTCTGTGCGCTCCTGCCGCTGGCCTCCGTGGCGGCACCGGGTCTCGCACGCCTCCCAGGACTGCGGACGCCAGGCCTGCCCCGCCCCGCCCCGCCCCGCCCACCTCCCGGGCTGCCTGCCCCCGGCCTGGCACACCTGGGCCCCTGCTCCGGCACGAAGGCCTGTAAAGATCTACCGGGGGCTCCGAGACTCCGACTCGGTCTGCCCCGTGCACCTGCCCGGGCACTGCTCGCCCACGCCACTGAAGCCCTGACCTCGCGCCGCAGAGCCGGGCACACTGGCCGCAGGACGAGCGTGCGGGGAGGAAGGCCTGGAAGGCGGGTCGTTTGCTGGCGAAATGACCGTGCCACCCCAGTGCCCTCAGGGGCACATGCAGCTGGCGCGTGGCACCCAGGGCACCCAGGCTGGCTAGCGGACACCTCTGTCCCCGCCACAGCCGCCACCGGGGAGCCCCGCCACCCCGTCCTCCGGGCGTCTCCCGCACCTGGCCATTCATTCTCCTTTGGACGTGAAGACCAGAAACTTTCCCTAAAACAGCGCCCCCCAGTGGGCAAGACCGTCGCGGCTCCGGGCAGCCGGCGGGATCCAGTGGCCAGAGGGGCCGGCGCCCTTCCTGCCCCAAAGGGCAGTGAGAGCCCAGCCGTGCCCAGACCCGTGCCCGCCCCGCGGCGCCGCAGACCTCCCTCCCCGCCGCTTCTCTGACGTTCAGCTCCTGCTTAGCCGCAAGCCACTCTGCGACGATAAAAATATTTGACCTCGTTCTCTCGGTGTCCTGCCTCCCCCAGAGCCTAAACCCAGGGGCCTCGTCTGTCTGGCCCGCAGGAAACGTTCTCACCTGGACGGCGGGAGGCCGTGGCCCCTCACCGGTGGCGCTCGTGCCCCACCCAGCAAGGTCGCCGCAGAGCTCCTGTGGGCGACGCAGCTTAGGGGCAGGCCTGCGGCTGTCAGGGAGACTCAGGAGGACGGGCCTCTGGGGGAGGCAGACCCCCGGGGCGTGCGGCAGCGGGTGCAGAGCCCCCTGCCGCCCCGCATGAAGGTGACATCAGCCCGTCCGTCACTTACACCGTAGTCTGAGCAAGCGTCCCGTTCTAATCGCGACAGAAAACCGCAGGCAAGGAAAGACGCCACCAGGACACGGGGCCCCTGGGCGGGAGGCGGGGGGTGGGGAGCACTGGCGGCAGGATGTGCGTGGGGCAAGGAAGGCCCTGAGGACGGCCCTCGATTGTGGGTGTTGCCCAGGGGGAGCTCCCACACCTCTCAGCAGCAGCGCTGCCGGCTACTGGTCACAGAGAGAAGCCACCGCTGCTTTGCGCCTGGGCCTCTCCTCCCAGGTCAGGGAGCGGGGTCCTCCCAGTTGTTCTGGGGGGTCAGACCCCCGGCCCAGCAGGCAGCACGCGGGAAGAGCCCCCAGGAGGACGCCCGGGACCCAGCCTGCAGCTCCCTTCCCGCGGCTCGGCTCGTGGAGCCCTCCCACCTGTGCCAGCACCGGGCCTGCAGGAGGAGGCCGTGGGCCGGGAGGGGCCGCCACATCCCCATGGAGCCCCCGACTCTGCACCTGCATAACACCGGCACCTAGAGGGACGGCGCCCCGGGCTTCCGAGGGGGCCACGGGTTCAGGCCACACACAGCGCCGCAGGGTGCCACCCTGGGCACCGCATCAGGCTGCTGGCTGCCCTGCCAGCCTCGCCTCTGCCCACTCCTCCCGCCCTCTGCAGGGAGCAGGGAGGGAAAGGGAGGGGAGGAGAAGAGGGGAGGGGAGGGGAGGGGAGGGGAGGGGAGGGGAGGCCGGAGCGGCGTGGCGATGGGGGAGGAGGACACGTCCCCCCCAGCTCTGGTCAGTGGCACGGCAGCCACCGCCCCTGGCCGCGGGCCTGCTGGAGACGCCGGCCCCGGGCTGGAGGCCGTGGTCCCCCGGCCTGGACGGCCCCCTCAGCCCCATGGACAGCTGCGCGCCGACCTGCCGCCAGGGGAGCGGCACATCCTGGAGCTGCTTCTGCTCTCAAGGTCACGGCGGCTCCTGGCGCTGGGCAGAAGCGTGGGGCTGGGCCCCGGGCCCAGCGGCAGCGCAGCAGATGGGCCTCAACGTCACGTCCTCGGGCGCCCGCGCAGCTCTGGCCGACTCTGGGTCTCTGATGGGGGGGGCTCGCCCACAGAGCCATGACAGCACCCGCCTCAGGGCTCCGCAGACCGCCAGGTGCTCCCGCCCCGCCCCAGGCCGCCCCTGTGGGCTCACCCCCACCCAGCCTGGCATGGGGCGCATGGGCGGGCGGGTGGGGCATGTGAGTGCTGTGTGTGCGAGACACCCCGCATCTTCAGACCCTGTCTGGCTGGGGCCCTGCCCCCAGGGTGACCCGCTCCCCCAGGGCCACGGAGCAGCCCCCCAGCTGCACCAGCTGATCCAGGGCTGCACCTGCTCTGCCTGCTGCGCACCCGCCTCTGCCGCCGCCCTGAGGCCATCCGGCTGGGGCGCCCCACCTGACTCTTGCCCCCAAACCTGGGCCCCCACACCCATCCTCTGTCCTCCAACCACCCTGGTGCTCCTCGTGGCCCCGAGTGGCTGTGGTCACCCCAAGAGTCTTCAGGTAAGGCTGCAGCCCCCTGTGGAGGAAGAGACACGGCCGGCACCGGCATGGTCTGCGCAACCCAAGGGCGGGTCGGGTGGGAGGGTGGACGCGCGGGCTCCCAGGTGAAGGCGCTTACCCACCCCGGGCTCCCCTGGCCGCTCACCTGCGCTCAGGAGGCACCCCCCGCCCCCGCCGGGGCATCGCCCAGAGCCATGGTCCTGGGGCGGCCTGTGGGACACATGGCCAGGGCCCCAGGCCTAGAGGCCCCTGGGAAGGCGCAGGCCTCAGCTCTTTGCGCCAACACGCCTCCGGGACATGAACGCGGCCAGGCCTGCTGCTGTGGGCCTCGACGACAGTCTCCCCCACTTTGCAGGAGATCCCCCGTGTTCTCTGCACACCTCGCCTTCGCCTGCGGCATCCTCCACACCTGCATGGCAGGGGCGGCCTGGGCTGGACAGCTGCACTCCAGCCTCGAGCATGGCCCTGCGGCGGCAGGATCCTGGGGAGTGGAAGTGGCAGGTGGACAGAGGCCACGCGACAGCAGGGATAGGCGTGCTGATGCAAGGTGAGGCAGGAGCTGGCAGGGGTCAGCATCTGGAATCCCTCCCGCGGAGGTCTTGTGGGGACCAGCTGTGCCTTTTCATCTGGGAGCACATGTACCGTCCCTTGTCAGGTCGGCCTCAGGGCAAGGCCAGCCCCAGCGGCGGCCCAGTCAGACTGGACCTTCCATCTCCCCTCGCCGGCCCCTCCTCAGCCGTCCACACTGGACAGTGTGCCGCAGGGTCTGGTGGGGAATGTGTGACCCCAGAAAGCCACCAAATCTCAGGGTGCCTGCACTTCCTCCCCTGTGAACAGAGGAGAGAACTGGTCTTCCAGGCTGGCGTGGGGCCTGCGTCCCGGGAGGCCCCTCTTCCAGGCCCCGGCTGGGGTGCCCCACTGCTGCCCCTCATCCTTCCAGGCCCCCACTTTCCTCCTTGTGCATGGAGACGCTGGGACAGGCAGCTCCTGCCACGCAGCTAGACGCCAGCCGAGAGAAAGGGCTTGGGCCTGGGGCCAGGACAAGCACCTGCACCCCCGTGTGCCTGGGGCCGGGACAAGCACCTGCACCCCCGTGTGCCTGGGGCTGGGACAAGCACCTGCACCCCCGTGTGCCTGGGGCTGGGACAAGCGCTCGCTGGACATGAGAGTGACTGACACCCACAGATGAGTGCTGGACTGGCCCCCTGCAGGACACGCCCCTGCCCTCCCTTATTCTTCCCTGCTCAGAGCTCCACGACATCCTGGGCTCCACAAGCTCTGCCTGCCCATAGCCTCAGCCCTCCCAGGGTCCAGCCCCCACGGAGCCCGGGCTCAGGCCAGAAGCCAGGGGAAAACCCCTGCGCTGGGCACCAAGGGGCCCAGGGCACTCCTGCCCTTCAGAGTGCTGCCCTCCCAGTTTCCTGGTGCCAGTCCAGGGCGCAGTGGGCAGTAGGGCCTGACTATCTGGGTCTACAGGGGGGACAGAGGGCGGGCCCCTTTAGGGTGTGCAGGGCACACGAAAGGGGGCAGCAGAGCACAGTCTGTCCCCAGCAAGTCCCTGTCTGCTTGGCCGGCGGTGTGTGGCCTTAGGCAAGTCATGGCCCTCTGCGCCTCAGCGTCCTCAGAGGGACACCCTGGGCAGGTTAAACAGGCAGCTGAGAGCCCCTGGCCCGAGCGGCCGCCCCTCAGGAGTGGTGGGCGAGGCCATGCTGGGTGGCTGCCTCCCCCCCAACCCCCCCAGTGCTGGCGCAGCCCTGAGCAGGGCCTGGCTGCAGGGACCGGGTGTTTGCAGCCCCTGCCAGGCTCCCCAGGCCCCAGGACCGTCCATGGGCAGGGGATGAGCCCTGGCAGCAGCCCCCGCGGCTCCGCTCAGCAGCCCCAAGCTGGGAGGGGGTGCCTCCAAGCTGCCCCATGTGGCCCGCCGGCTGGGAGGCGCGGGTGTGGTGGTGATGGGGTGCCCGCCGGCTGGGGCGCAGGGCGAGCTGCGGTGGACGCCAGGGGAGGGAGCGGGCAGCCGGGCAGCCGTGACCCGGGGAGCTGGGTCGAGAGCCTGGGAGGGGCCGGGGAGGAGCGGGAGGCGCTGCCCCGAGGCTGCCCTTTGCCGAAGTCCCGGTCCTGCTGGAGGGGCACCCGCAGCCGGGCCGCGGAAGGGCGGGGCGGGAGGGGCAGGCGGGGCGCGGGGGCGACGCGGCCTTTGTCCCCTCCGAGCCGCGCTGGCCGCCCCGGCACTGCCCCGCGGGAGCTGCACCCCCAGGCCAGCCGGCTCGCGCTGTGCCCAAAGGCGCCGGAGGGGCGGCTCCCGAGAACGGTCCCCCGGAGCGTGTCCACCAGGACCCCCGGCCGCGGGCCTCTCCTCAGCCTCGGCTCCGGGAGAGAAGCCCCCCGCCCCCCCGCCCCCCCGCCCCCCCCAGTTCCCCGGCGGCGCCGCGCGGTGTGGAAGCGCGAACCCCACCAGCGCCCCTCCCCCCCCCCCCCGCAGCCGCGCCCGGGAGCCGCTCGTGAGGCCCGGCCGGTCGCGCCCCGAATTCAGGCCCGCGCGCCGCGCCCCGAATTCAGGCCCGCGCGCGCACCTGGTTAATGTCGCGACCCGGCGTGAATGAATCGCAGTTTGTGGTTTTTATGGTTAACTTGAAGCCCGGCTCTCGCGGCTAATCCCGTTATTGGGGGCAAAACCGGGCGCGGCGCCTCCGGGGGCAGCTGCGGGGCCCGCCCGGCCGGACAAAGGCGCGGGGCTCGCGGCCGGGAAGGCGGGGCGCGGGGTCACCCACGGCGGGGAATGGCCCCAGCTGCGGCGAGCCGGCGGGCGCGGGTTCTGGGGCGCGGGCCGGCGGCGGGAGGGGCGCCCCTGCTTCGTCCCTCCGCGGTCCGCTGCCCTCGCGCTGCCCCCGCCTCTGCGCGTCCCCGCCAGGCCCCCCCGGAGCGCGGCCGCGAGGGCCCCTCTGGCCCCGCTCCCTCCCCGGCCCGGGACCCCGGGGGCGGGGGCGCGGGCGCGGCGGGGCGGGGGCGCGGGCGCGGGGGGCCTGTCCGCGCCCCCGCCCGCGCTGTCCGGGTCGGGCCTCGCGGAGGGCGGGGCGCGCGGGCGCGCGGGGCCGGGCTGCTACTTTGAAACCCACGCGCCCCGCGACGCCCCGAGGCGGACGGGCGCTCACGCCCTCGGGCCGCCCCGGCACAGCCTCCCCTCGGCGCCGGGCGCAGGTCCCCCCAAGGCGGGCATTCGGGCGCCCCGCAACCCCTCGCGGTCTCCTCCCCCGCCGGCGCCCCGCAGCCGCGCGCCCTCGGCGACCCCCAGTCCAGCGCGCGGTGAGGCGGCCGGGCGGCCCCTCCGCGGACACCCGCCGGGGCTTCGCGTCTCGCCGCCGGCGCTCGGGACGCCGTGGGACCGCGGGGCCTCAGCCGCCCGGCAGCGCGGGGAGGCGGGATGGAGCCGGTGGCCGCGGCCAACAAGAGCGAAGGGGAAGCGAAATTTAAAGGAGATGCCCCTGCCCGCCCCCGGCCTCGCCCCTGTCCCACCACGGCCCCCTCGCGGCTGTGGGCCGGGCCAGGGCGCTGGATCTCCCTGCCCCCAGGAAGCGGGGCAGTGGGGGGCCCCTGGCGGGTCCTGGAGCCCCGGGAGAGGCAAGAGAAAGCGGCGGGGCGGGCTCGCCTGGGAGCTGACGGCCTGGGAAGACGTGGGCCTGCCCCGGCTCTGGCCACCCAGCCTGACTGACCTAAGGCTGTGCCTCTCCTTCCCGCGGCCCACAGCAGGGGGAGGGAGCAGTGCCCGCCCGGCCAGCCCCGTGCAACGACTGTGCTTGACCCGCTGAGGCCTCTGCCGCTCCCTGCAGATGTCTGGTGGCCGTGGTGGCTGCCCAGGCCTCGCAGGAGCCCGGCAGACACCCCAAGGGCAGCTCCTTACAGACCCTACCAGGCTGGAAAGGTTGGGGCTCGGACGCTCCAGGAGGGCAGTGCTGGGAGGGGCGTTAACCGTAGTGGCTGCTCTCCCTGCTGACACTGATGGGGACCCCAGGTCTGAGGTCAGGGGGGATCATGTGCCCGAAGGCACAGGTGCCTGGTGTGTCTGGTCTCCCCAGCTTTGGACAGTCTGTTACCCAAAGCTTGCTGTTTTCACAAGCCAGATGTAGGGGCTCCCGGAACACCAGTGCTTTGCAGCGCGCTGTCGCGGTCTAGGTGGGGCGGCCAGGCGGCTCCCCCGCACCCCGCCAGAGTGTTGGCCTGGCAGGTGTTTCAGAGGTTTCGGTGGGTTTACCTGGGAGGGCCCAGGGCTCTCCCCCGGCGCCCAAGCACGTGTGAGGTCTGGGTGAGGTCACTTCCCAGCCGTCTGTGCTGCGGCCACCTGGAGAGGAAAGGCTTCAGAGAGCGAACAAGTCCTTGAAGGAAACAGTCGAACCAGTAAGTAAACGGGAAATGAGGCCGCAGAGCTGAGGCCTGGGCAGGTTACAGCGGGAGGTTCTTTCTGAAATTCCAGCTGTTCGTGTCTGCGGCTTCAGTCACAACTGGGAAGGAGGCAGAGAGAGACTGTCGCCGCGTTTTCCATAGAGCGAGCCCTTCACACTTCCCAGGAAACACAGCCTCTCACTGGGCTTCCCCTCGAGGCTTCGCCCTCCCGCCTCCCCCAGACCCGCGCCCAGACCTCCCCACCGGATCTTGCCTGTCGCGGAGACACAGTAAAACGTTAAAGAATCACCCTGGCAGTTAACATTTTTGAGCCAGAAAATTAAAAACAAACATTTAACTTCCCAACTTGGAGTTGGGGCGGCACCTGACGGGGCGCCTCGGCGCGGGGCGTACCCGAGGGAGGAGCCGCTGTCACCCGGCCCACAAAGAGGTTCTAATGAACGAGAGGGGAAGGAAACGCAGGCAGGCCCCGGGCGGGCGTGTGCACACCTGGCCAGAGCCGCCGTCGGACTCTGCTGGTGCCGGCCCGACAGCCAGGGAAGCACATTTAGAGAAAACAAATGTGAAATAAACACACCCGCTGGCAACGAACCCGCTGCCGCCACTGCCAGCCGCTCCCCACTCGCGGTCCGGGCCGCCTGGTCCAGGGTCTGCGCCACGGATGCCAGTTCTGTCCTTCCCTCCACAGGCCGTAGTGACTCGGGCCCCATGGCCTGCCGGCTCCTCTGTGGGCTTGCAGCGGAAGGAGACTGGGGGGGGGGCTACCCAAAGGTGCCCCTGCTGTCCCTGTGCAGCCTGACCAGGCTCCCCCTGCAGCCTGCCTGGGTCGTCCTGAGGCCGAACGTCGCCAGGGCTCACGGTCCCCTCTACCACGGTTCTAAACAAAACCAATTGTAAGGAGGGCGGGAGCCCAGGCTCAGGCCTGACCTGCCTGGGGCAGCTCCCAGCCAGGAGCGCACAGCCCTGCCCTCATCAACCCAACTGAGGAGGGGGAGCAGCCCGGCCGCCTGCTGCCCGCTCCTGTCCAGACCCGTCTGGATGTCTGGACCAGGGCTTGGGTCCACCTCGCAGCCAGCCTGCCGGCCACTCCTGGAGGGGGGGGTGTTACCACAGGTCTGCGTGGGGGACCGGGAGGCAGAGGCTGGACTGAGTGGTGGAAAGGAGAAGGCAGGAGGTAGCCGGCTCCCCGCATCCCACCCTCACCCTCACCAAGCCAGCCGGGCTCCCTCCCCGCAGCCTCCCGCCTGGCCGGAGGGTCTTTCTGTCTTGTGAGGTCAGCGGTTCTCTTGGTTCTCTTTCCCGCTGGTGGCTCACCTCGCCTTGAATTTCCAGCCAACTGGACAGCGCTGTCCAGAGCGAGGATGCCGCCTTCCTCTCCCAGGTGCATCTGCCAGTCACCAGCCAGCCGGGGAGGAGCAGCCCCGTCCCAGGCCAGAGACAGGCCTGCAGTGAGCGCACGGATTTCCCCGTGGCTGGTACCTCAGTCCTGGAGCCCCTGCCTGGGCTGCTCCCCACCCCTCTGCTCTCAGGGTGCTGCTCTCAGGGTGCTGCTCTCAGGGTGCTGCTGTCAGGGTGCTACAGAGGGCCCAGCCAGGGGAGCTGCGGAGGAAGTGGGTGCGGGACCTTCAAGGCGTGCGCCTGTGCCACTGTCTCCACAGTCACGGGTCCAGCTCCCAGATACCTGGATGCGGGAACCTCCCAGATGCGGGGCACCAGAGGGAAAGTCCTCAGGCCCTTCAAGGGGCTCAGAGCCTGAAGAAGGAAGGGGTTGGGGGCTAACTCCCGGCCTTTCTGGCTGTCAGCTCTGCTGGAAATAAACAACCAGGGTGTCTGCCCAGGGAGCAGGACAGAGCAAGACCCAAGAGGTCCAGGGTCTTGTCCTGCCTAAGAGAAAACAGGGCCCAGCCGCAGGCCTGGGTGTCCGTTAGCTTTTGGAGGGAGCCCTGGCACGAAGGTGAACCGCGGCCACAGCTGCGGGGTGGTTTGGCCTTGCAAAGCCCGTCGCTGCTGCTCTGCACAGTGTCTGTGCTGAAGATGGAAGAGAAAGACATTTTCAAAATAAACAAAACCCTGACTCTTGTTGTTCTAGGTTAGTCAGAATGGAATTCGAGATGTCTTCCTGCGTTTACCACATGCCTGAGTGCAGCACGGCACCGGCACCGGGCGGCCCGGCCCGCTGGCAGCAGGAGGGGCTCGGCACCCGCGGAAACAGCTCCTCTCTCGTTGCTGCCACAGAAAACAGCCGGCTGGGAGCTGGCGCCCCCAAGACACACATCTGCCGCCACCTCCCAGGCCCCTCCCCGCACTGCTGGGGACACCCGCTTCTGCCCATGGACAGTGACGTCCCAGGTGGACCTGCCGGCCACCTGGACAGACGTGGTCTGCAAAGGAAGCCGCCGCGCCGGCCGCCTCTCTCCCGGGGCTCCCCTTAGGGGGACTTTGATCAGGCGTAACTTTTCCTTTGGCCCTGAGCTGCCGCACACACGCACTTTGCTTCCGCTGGAAAAACCTTTTGGATTCGTCCTGTCGCCTCTGGCTTTCTGGCGAGTGCTCCTCCTGCAGTGAACGCCCTTCAGGAGCGCCAGTCAGCAGGCTCAGAAACTTCCAGTGGCCCCCGAGCCGGGCTGCTGCCGGGAGCCACCGCCTCCCGCCCAGAGCCACCGCTGAGCGACCTGCCAGCGTAAACAGTCACAAATGCTCCCGCCTGGGCCCACAGGAAGCCGCGCTGCCCCGCACGCGACCAAGCCAGACCGAGTGTGCATGCGGTGACATCGATGCGGGGAGATGTCCGTGCCGTGCCGGGGCAGCTGCCTTTCCTCAGAGTTTAAACAGCAGGGTTTCCCCACCACGCTCGTCCCGCCCACGGCTTCATGACCCCCAGACGGTCCCGCTCTCAGGCTTCTAAGCGCTGGCTTTGGGGTGGCCGCGGTGGCCGCGGACCCCGGCGGGCGGGCGTCCTTGCTCCGCGGCGCCGCCAGGGGGCGGGAGGCCCGGCGAGGGGAGGCGCCCTCCCCGCCCGTCACACTCACACTCGGCGGGAGGTGTCGTCGTGCAAGGTTATTCGTTGGCAACTCCACACAGACCCTTATCGCTCATCACTTAGCTCCGGAGGCGCAAACAAACCGCCTCTTTAAACAAAACCGGGCAAGGGAGACTAGACCTTTGTCCAACAAGCATCGCGAGGATGCCAGCGTGGAGCGGTGGCCGTTAATCCGACTTACCTGCTGATACTTTGGCCTAATCCTATTTTCTCCTCCTCGCTCCACGGCGGTTCTCCAGGCCATGTTCTGGCCTTCGGGGGGACGGCTCACCTGCCCGGGCCGCGGGGCACAGAGCGCCCGCCACCGAAGGCGGGGAGCCCGCGGGCGCTGGCGGCCGGCAGAGTCTGCCCGGCGAGACAGAAAGCAAACGAAATCACTCAAGGGAAACTTGGCTGGAGACAAAACACGTTCAATTTCCTGTCTCCGCGCTCGCTCTCCCGAATTATTTGCTTTTGCAGAGACACATTAAACAAATGAAACACTAAAAATGGAAACCCTTTTGCTCCCTGGCTCAAAAATCTTTTGTGCCTGTGTGGGGGGATATGGTAATAACAATAATAAAAAATGGAAGGAAACAATAACACGCGGACTCTTTAAAATAAACCCGGGAGGCACCGAGGTCCTCTGGCAAGTCCTTATCTCACCGGCGCGCAGACAAAGGGGCTGTGTCACGGCTGCTGGGGCGCCGCTGACACTGCTGGAAGCTTCCACCCTCTCCGGGCACCTTTTCATGCCTTCACCTCGCGGGCAGCGGCCCCTAGGCCCTGACCGAGGGCCTGGCCACCACCCAGGCCGGTTCCCCGGCAGGGGCTTGTCTGGGGTGGCTGAGGAGAGAGTCCAGGGCTTATCTGGGTGCTCTAGGATTTCGTTCCTCCGGCGCCCTCTGCCCCTTTCCGCCCTGCCCGCTCCTCGCCGCCTGTATCATGTTCTATTTGAAATGTCATGAACTTGGCGCTTTCAGACCAAACCCGGCTCAGCCAGACAAAGGCAGCCTCAGCGCGCAGCTCGCGCTTTTTCTGCCTGTTCACCCAGCGTTAAGCCTTTATCCCGCAGAGCGGCTGTCTGACCCGCCAGACAAAAGCCAACTTCCAGCTTCCACCTGGGAGGGGTCTGGGCAGAGCTGGGGGACGGTACAGCTGCCACGCGCGGGAGGAGGTGCAGGGTCTCACCCCTCCCCCCTGCCCCTGGCTGACCCCCCTCGGGTGGACTGGACGGCTGGGGAGAGGGGATCCGCCAGTCCTAGCACCCCAGCCGCCCAGGGCCCCCCCACTCCAGAGACGTCAGCCTGGCTCTTCCGGTCTCCCGGTGATTGGCCTTCTGTGGGCAGCAGCCCAGCTCCCAACTCTGCGGTGCCCTGGCCTCTGGCTCCTGCCCCAGGGGCCTGGGAGTCCTTCCCTCGGGAGTCCGGGGCTCACGCTCGTGGCAGGGGTGCATGAGCTGGGCAAGCATGTCTGCTCACACCTGTGGGTGTGGGGTGCAAGGGCCCAGTGGCCAGCAGGCTGAGCCCTATCCTGGCTCTCCGGGGAGGAAAGAAGTAGAAACTTCCAGAAGGACCGAGGTCAGGGCTGGTGTGCCCCGGGCTCCATGGGTGAGTGTCGGGCCTCCGCCCCCTGTGCCACCCGTGCCCTCTCGAAGGTTGGCTGGGGTGGGGAGGGGACGGGGCTCCTGCCGGCCAAGCACCTCCCCTCCCCCCACCCGGCCACCCCCATCTGTGGGCCAGAGGACCAGCTCCTCCTGCTGACAGTTGCCTCCAGCCCCAGGTCACTGACAAAGGCAGGACCAGGGTTGGGCAGGGAGCACCCCCGGGGGCCTGAGGCCCCAGTCACCACCACTGTCATCACCGCCTGGGGCTGGAGGGGGTGTGGGGAGGTGGGGAGGGTGGAGGGGGCGGCCAGGGGGGACGGAGGCTCCTGAGGATGGTGCCAGGTTGGGGGGGCCTCCTCGGAACTGAGTTTCTGCGCAGGGCAGGGGCAGAGGGAGGAGCTCCCCCACCACCCTGCACGGAGCAAGGAGAGGTGTGAATTTGCTCCCCCAAGCCTGCACAGCCGTCTGGGAAGGAGGGGGCATGGCGGTTCAGGTGCTGATGCTGCGGCCTGTTCCCTTCGGGGTGTTCCCGGCAGTGCCTGGAGCCTGGGGCGCCTCCCAGCTCCACACTCCCCGGCCTGTCCGAGGGGCCGCCTCTGCCCCCCTGCACAGGCCACGCCCCTTGGTGCTCGGCACCCCACACCCTCGCAAGACAACACACTTGGTCTCGGCTCCGGCATCCCCCACGGCCCTGTGTCTCCCCAGAGATCCCACCCAGGGTCGGTGGGAGGCAACGTAGTCCTTAAATGTCTAAATGAAGCTGAACTGAATCAAAAGTGTTTCTCCAAGTGAACAGGCCGGGGCGGTTGGACAGTCCGGCGGGCAGCGGGCTGCAGGGATGGGGAGCGGCCCTGTCCACCCCGGACCCCAAGTCGAGTCAGGAGGCTGCGTGTAAGCAGGACTCTGGTCCCTCCGGCTGCTGGGCGAGCTCAGGCCGGGGTTCCCTCCGTCTGCTGAGGTGCCTCCGGCTGCAGGGAGATGCAGCAGACGGGCCCGGCACACCCCAAGCCCCGGGAGTGGCCCAGGTGCCCAGGACCAGGTGACGCAAGGCCCTGGTAGCCCTGGGGTGACTTCTGGACTCCCGCGGGGCTCTCCAGCCTGGAGTCGGAAGCTGTACCCTGAGCTGCCGCTGGGCTCCCTCCCCAGGACACCCCTCCTGGCCCCTCTGCAGGCCCGGCCAGGTCCCTGCTCTGAAACCCCGCGGGACCTGTTGAGCCATGAGGTTGGGAGCCCCGAAGCTGCATCCCCGCTGCCTGCACCCGGCGGCACAGAAGGGGGTGCTCAGCTGGGGAGCCCTTCTCCTGGGAGGTGTTCCCTGGGGGCTGTGCTGTGGCAGCCGCGCCTCCCCCTTAAACTCCATCACGGGATGAAAAAGAAACATGGAAGAAGAAGGGCCTTAAGCCTGGACAAGTCATCCCCACCCCGGGCAGCTCGGTCCAGCCGACCAGCGGCCTCAGGCTCCAGGGCCCCAGGGCCGTGACTGCGGTGCTCCGCGTGCGGCTGTGGTGGGGGGCTCTCGCTTCCGTGCTCCTCAGACCTCTGAAGAGGGCCCTGCAGGGCGCGGGGCCGCGCCACCCGATGAGCCTGCGTCCTTGGGCTCCGGAGGGGACCCGCACGACTCAGCCTGTCTGGGTTCCAGCTGCGACCTGCGGGAAGAGACCCCGCGCAGCGTCCAGACAGCGCAGTAACCCCTGCGTCACGGGCAGCCTGGGCCCTGGGCAGGTGCCGGCCATCACGGTGCACCTGGCGGCCTGGGGGGCCTGGCCTGGGCAGCCTCACCCACTGAATCCTGCGGACTCAGGTGCCCTCCCACCATGATGCTGGCTCTGAGGATCCCGGGGGCCGTCCCGGGGCGGGGGCGGGGGGCTGCTGCTCGTCTCTTCCTTCCGCGGGGCCTTCGGGGCTGAGCTGACGTGGCCAAGCCGACGTGGCCAAGCTGGCAGCAGCGGTCAAGCTCCAAGCCCTGCCGAGCCGCCTACACCGGACCAGCCTTGGCTGTGCATGGGTTGGAAGTTCGCTTTTTACCCCAACTTCCTGGCACAGCCTCCATGTGCCCCCCACGCCCACCCCCACCATGCACCCCCCATATGCACCCCCACAACCCTCCAGACGCACCCCCACATGCACCCCATGTGCACCCCCAACGTGTACCCCTCATGCATACCCCTATACCCCCCAGGCACACCTCCACACGCACCCCCATGTACACCCTGACACTCACCCCCACTCTCACACACACATCCCAGCAACTCCCATGCAGGCAGTTTGTTGGGGGGCCCTCCCCAGGCCTCTCTCCGGGGTGTGATGTGGACACCCACCGTGGCTCACCCGTCGTCCCTTGGTGGACGCTGGGTCCTCCTCTCATCCTCTGAGGCCACCCCGTGGCACCTGCTCACCAGCCCCATGCTGAGGCCCTGGGGACCGGGGGGCGCGGCGGGGCCCACAGCGCACCTTCTGCCTGGCTCTCGGCCCGGTGTGGCGTGGACGGGAGGCCAGAGGCTCAGCGCCTTCCTCTTCGGGGCGGGAGGCTGCCTGCTGTGCGGAGCAGAAGCCGTGGTTTGACCGGTCGCAGCGGCTGTGGGAGCAGCCGGTGTCCCCCCAGCACACGCCCTGCGGCCACAGCTCTGGCCCTGAGGGAGCCGCGCGGGTGGGGACGAGGCTTGTGGACTGCCCGGTGTCCTGGGAGCCGTGCGCGGGGCTTGGGGAGGGGCTTCGGGGCCGTGGGGGCTGGACGGGGTCTGGGACGGTTCTCCAGGCTGGGACCCAGCATGGCGGGCACCCGGGGCCATGCTGACTCCCGGGGATGCTGTCTCAGCTGGGTCAGCCCAGAAGGTTCTGGAAGGGAGTCAGCAGTCAGCGACGTGGGTGTGCGGTCCATCCAGAGAGCCCAGCATGTGGGTGGCCCCCGGGGCCCTGGGCCTGGCCCCCACACTTGCTTTTTCTAAAGCGGGGCCAGCACACATGTCCAAGGCCCCAGCCTCCCAGCCCCCCCAGCCCACAACCTCACGCCAGCCCCGCCCGGCCTCTGGGCACACGTGGCTCCCCGAGGGTCCATGGGGAGCCTGGGACCAGCTCACGGCACACTCACACACGCAGGCCCCTCTGCAGTTCCTGCCCCCCAACCCCCCCAATGCCCTCCCGGATCCCTCACCAGCTCACTTGCTGTGTGAGTACTGTGCTGCGCTCCTGCCCCGTCCCCCCAGGAAGCACGGCCTCCTCTGCCCTCCAGAAGCCTGCCGGGGGGCCTCCCTCTGGCTCATCAAGGACACAGGAGAAACCCCCGAAACCCAGAGAGACGCGCCAAGACCCAAGGGTGTGACCTCCAAGGGTGTGACCTCCAGCCACCAGGCAAGTCTTCCCCGGGGTCCGTAGGGGCCCTGGCCTGCCCTTGGCCCAGCAGGGCCCCTCAGCCCAAGGCACCACCCCCAGGGCAGGAGGGGCTCCCCAACCTATTGTGTCCTGTAGGGGCGGCACTGGAGAGGCAGACAGCACTGCCCGGCTCTGCCGCGCGGCACCCCATGTTTGCCTCCCACCCCCCCAGAAGAGCCAGGGCCAGCAGGAAGCGGGCGCAGAAGCTCCGCCGTGTTGGGGATGTCAGAGGCGGCGGATGAAAGCAGCCGGGGTGGGGGGGGCGGCTGCCGGCCACCAGCACAGGACTCCGCACAGCAGCCCCTGCCTGCCGGGGGGCTGCAGAGCCGGGGAGGGGGGCGCCCGCTGCTGTCTCAGGCCAGAGGCTGGCAGGCACCCCGGGAGGGGCCTGAGGGAGGCTGAGGCCCCTCAGCGGCAGCACCTCGGCTCCAGCACCCCCGTCCTTTTCCTTTCCATGCCAGCACCCGCGAGGGCACGGGCGTCTCCTCCCGCGCCACGAGAGACCCGGGACTCCTGTGGGTGCCAGCCCCGAGGGGCCGGCCCGGGCGTCGGCAGGAGGAGGGGCAGGCTCCGGGTCACCATCCGGGATGGGGCCGGTTCAAGCTCAGCCGGGGTGCAGGCACGGAGCCTCGGTGAGTGTGAGCAGGACGAGTGTGCCTGCGTGTACACGCGTGTGTATGTGCGTCTGTGTGCGTGTACGGGCTCGACCGAGCCTGGGTGTGTGAGCGCCTCCTCCCGGAAGGGCCGCTTGTGGGCGATCCGCTGGCTGGCACGCACATGCCCCCTGCGTGGCCCCGGCCCCCCTCACCCCCCAAGCTCTACTCACCGGTCAACAGACACGCAATTGTCTGAACAGAAAACGGGAATCGGGGGGACACACCAAGACGCCTCGATTGTGTTCCGGCACCGGCATTTAGTTTAGCTTATTGAACACATTCACGGTCGCCACCTGCCAGGCTCGGGGCCCATTTGGCTCATTTTAATCCCCCGATCCACGTTTGGTGCCTCAGGGACGTGCACAGGGGCAGGACGCCCCAGCCCACACGGCTCACAAGAGGCGCTGGGTTCAAAGCCGGCCCGGGCCTGTGGTTCCCGGCACTCGCTGCCACGTGTGCTGTTTTGGCTCTCCTGCCCCACCTCCTGCCTCACCTCCTGCCCCACCTCCTGCCTCACCTCCTGCCCCACCTCCTGCCCGAAATCCTGCCCCACCTCCTGCCCGAAATCCTGCCCCACCTCCTGCCTCACCTCCTGCCCCACATCCTGCCCCACCTCCTGCCCCACCTCCTGCCTCACCTCCTGCCCCACCTCCTGCCCGAAATCCTGCCCCACCTCCTGCCTCACCTCCTGCCCCACCTCCTGCCCAGTGCAGCGCTGCCGTGTCCCTGCACGGAGACCTGTGTGCGCACCCGTGTGAGAGGGGCCTGCGCCTACCTCCTGCCGGGTCCCAGCCCCCCGCCGCGGTCCATGCCTGGCCGGCTCGGAGGTGCTGTCCCTGGTCCACGGTCCTAGGAAAGCAAGAGTGACCGGGAGGTTTGCTCAGAAGCTGGGGGTTCCGGGCAGCTGCAGTGCCGTGTGGACGCGCGCTCTTGGGCCCAGCCCTGCGAGGGGCGGGAGGGGCAGCGACAGGTGTCTTTTGGCATCTCCATCTCTCCTCGGGGCTCTCCTGCCCCTTTCAGCCCGACCCCGCTTCCCCCTGCTGAGAGCAGCCTCCCCTCCCACGGCTGTGGGCCCCTTAGCACAGAGGCTCTGGTCCGCTGGACGTGCCAGGCGTGAGGGAATGTTCATCCCAAAGGAATGAGTCTCTAATGGTGGAAACCCCACGCACCACACACCGTGGCAGAAAACCATTAGGAGTGGGGAAGGGCGTCCTCATTTCCCTGCACACCCCCGGGAAGCCCAGCCCTGAGTGGTCAGAGAGCGGCTGGACTGGCCAGGGCCGGCTGCAGGGACAGAGGGGGCCGCTGTGTGCTGGAGCCAAGGCCTCGGGCGCAGCCAGGCGAGGGCCGAGCTCCCTGGCTCAGGGTTTGGCACGTGTGCGTGTGCCCCGAGTGTGCATGTGTGTCTGGGTGAGTCCCGCCTTGGCACAGCCTCTAATGAGGACAGCCTGGCTCCGGGTGGAATCCCATAAGCTGGCGCGCAGGGAGACTGGCCTTTTGGAGAGAGCAGAGGGCTCGCGGGCCCTGGAGGATTCTCCCAGCGCTGAGGCTTGCTCTGCCGTCTCCAGCCCCAGATCTCTCCAGATCTCAGGCCTGGCTGCCGTGCATCTGACTCCGTAGATGAAAGCCCCACGTGCCAACCCCTCGCCTGCACCCCATCTGTCTCGTCCAGACGAGGGGCCAGGGGAGGGGCGGGTTCTGTCGCTGCAGCCGGTGGCTACCTGTTCCCAGCCCCCACCCCCACCCCACCCTCGGGGTCCTGCACCTTGGGGCAGCAGACACGTGACCGGCAGGAATTCTGAGCAGGAGGCGCCCTCCGCCTGGGGCTGCAGAGGAAATGGCTGCGATAGCATCTCCCCATCCACACCTGGAGCCGCCCTGTGCACCCCGACTGGAAGAAGGCGCCCCCAGCGGCCCGGAGAGAGGAACTCCCTCGGCGGTCCCTCCCCCTGCTGGGGGCTCCCTGGCCAGTGCTGCTGACCCCAGCCGGGTGAGCAGGCGGGCGGAGGAGCCCTGCTGAGCCTGGCTGCCCACCGCAGGGGCTTCCACGCCCTGCCCTGCACACACTTGAGGCTTGGCCGGCACAGTGTTATGCTCTCAGAGCTCTGGGTGGGAATCCAGCACGGGCCTTGGGCCTGGCTCCTCCCGGCGGCTCTTCCTGGAACCTCGCGCTGCCTGCACACTCTGGCTAGCGGCCCCTGCCTGCATCCATGGAGTGGACAGGCGCACCCTGCACCTTTGCCCCACGCAGGCCCTTGCCTGGACAGGCCTGCAAGGACCCGACTGGGCTGCCCGCTAGGCCCTCGGCAGCTCCCACCCCGGTAGGTAGTTGCAGCTGCAGAGCCACGAGGACACGCGCCCGGGTCCTGGGGTCAGACTGGACATCTCAGGGGCCATCTCTGGCCACCCTCACTGTGGAGACTGCAGAGACCCTCCGGCCACGTCCCTCGTCCCCACCATGTGGCTGCCCGTCTCCCCGATGGGCTGGTGCCCTGGCCCACACCCTCGCCCTGCCCTGAGGCCTCAGGCCTGCCCACTGCCCGCTTCCACCTCACGTTGGAGGGGGGTGGGGGGTCTCTAGAAACCCCAGCGGGGGCCACCCCTGCCCTGACCCCTCGGGCTCCCTCTCTGTGGGCTAAAGATGTGCAGTGTGCTCTAGCCCCCCAATCCACCAGGCGGTCAGCACCCTGATGAGGAAGGACTCCCCAGGGGGGCCAGGGAGACCAGCTGGGCCGGCCCGGAGAGCTCAGAGACTGTGACTGGGGGGCCCTCACTCAGCGGCCGCTCATCGGGAGGAGGGGTGGCGGGCGAGGAGCCAGGGCAGCAGGCCTCCTGGAAGAAGTCCCGCCGCTCCCGCGCCCAGCTCCCCTCCGCGCGCAGATGCTCACTGCCCGCCCGTGCTCCGGCTCGCCTCCAGCCAGCGATGGTCACCTTGGGCCCCGCCACACCCCTCCTCCTGCCCTGCCCTGGTGTGGGGTGAACCCCGTCTTCACTGCAGTTTGCAAGCTGCCCGGACTCCGTGTGGAGCCTGACGGCCAGTGGCCGAGGCTTGTCCTCCAAACCCCCCGGGGGGCCCGGCTCCAGCAGGACTTGAAGAACTTCTGGTTCCCGTCTCTGCCCGGGGAAGGGCCAGGCAGGCGCCCTGGGCTCTCGACCCTCCCTTTACAGAAGACGAAAGAGTGCAGGCCCCGGCCAGCGGATCTGGCTTTGCAGCTGACCGGCGTGGGGGCTTGGGGAGGAGGGGCGTTCCCACCACGGCAGCCCCCTCCGTCAGCACCCAAGGCCCAGCAGGTCAAACCCCAACAGAGGCCGCACTCTGGCTCCGGGGCTGAACCCCCTCCAGCACCCAGCAGGCCCACCCCTTTTTCCAGAGCAGGTGCCCTGGGCTCTGTGTGCGGTGGGGTGGGCGGGCACACCTGTTCTCACATGGCCACCACTCACACACACACACACACACACACACCCTACACACAGGTGCACATGTCCACCCATGGGTTCACACGCATGTTCATACGCATGGGAAGTCACCCAAGTGTCCAAAACCAGATGAGTGTGCCCAGAAGCTAATCACAGCGGAATACTACTCAGCCAAAAAGATAACTCCGCCACTGCGGCGGCGTGGATGGGGCGAGAAGGGTGCTGTTCCGTGAAACCGGCCAGTGGAGGGAGATAAACACCGGGCGGCGTGGAATCCACGGGTGGGCCACAGGTACTTGACATGTGGGAGACGGAAACACCAAAGGGGCTGAGAGAGAAACTTACAAGTAGCCGTCAAATACTGACCCCAGGACTGGGGTGCTGAGGGGGAGGGCGGGGGGAAGGAAATGGGAGCACACGAGCACGTGCTTGCACACACATGACACACGCACCCACTGCATGCACCCACTCACAGGCGCCCACCCCGTCTCCAGCCCTTTTCCCCTTGCTTTTTTTTAAGGTGAAGCCGAGAAAACTCAGCTGGTCACTCCCCAGCTTGCCTTGCAGCTAAGGATGTCCAGGGGACACCGTTTGGCCAAGGACACTCAAGCAGAACCCCTGTAGGGCTCCGGGGAGCTCTGGATTGCCTGCCAAGAGGGCAGATGTGACAGGGGACAGTCGCCAGGGCCCTCTCTTCTGGACCTGGAGCTCAAGCTGGACAGGGCTGGGGAGTCCAGGAGGCCCCAGAACCCAGCCTGCACACATTCAAGGCACCTCCTCCTAGCTCTGTCGGTGAGGGGAGCAGTGCCCCCCACGATGCCCCGCACCCCCTGGCTGGCAGACCAAAGCACTCCCATCTGATGAGTCACTGTTCAGCAGAAGTGCCTGGTCCGGCTCTGGACAGCTGAGCTGCCCGGGGTGGGAGGCTGTGGGGAGCCTCTGAGAAAATCAGCCGTTCCCCGAGCCCCATTTCACTCTCAGCTCCCCCAATTCTCACCACCCCAGCCTGAGCTGGGCTGGCCGGTGCTGGGGGCCCAGCCCTCCGGAGCGAGCGGGGCCTGCTGGGCCGACTTGGGTCTGCATTTACCGCCCTGCCTGAGCCGGGTCACAGCCAAGCAGGGGGCGCCTCCTTCCTGAGCCGGAAAATTAATTAAGTTTAAGGCTGCAGGTGAAATAAAACAAATTAGGTCTCTGCTCCGTCGATGGAAGCCCCGACCCGGCACAAGCCTGCCTGGGCGGCCACCCCTCGCAGGGAACCAGCGCGGAGCTTGGGGGACGGGCCGGGTGGACGCGGAGAAGACATGGGCTTCGGGACCTCGGGAAGCGGGCGGCGAGGACTTGACCCTGGACGGGGCGCCGAGGCCGCGCTGGATCCCTCACGCCCACGTGCCTGCCGCTGCTAGGAGAGCTGGGCTGGGAAGGTCATTAACACCCAGGAAACGTGCAAATGGCTTTTCCATCTTTTTAATTGGCAGAGCGGAGAATCACCTCCGCTGGAGATGAAATGGAAGCAGGTCCCCTCCCTGGTGGGGAGACAGGGCTCCACCCCACAGACTCTTCCTGGATGTAGACCAGGGAGGTCCCGGGGGCCGGCTTCTCCGGGGGGGACGGCCGGCGGGGCGGGGAGGAAGCGCGGTGCTATTTAAAGACGTCTCCTCGTACGCGGAATCGGAGCCTTTTCTGAGAGAGGGTGGAATTGGGGGCAACACTCAATTAGCCTAGAAAACACCCCCTCTGCCTGACCAACTGCGGGAGGGCCGCAGGGACGGATGCGAGCCGGGGGACACTCCCCAACCCCCGGTGGGAGCGTGGGGGTGGATGCACCCCCGGCAACGCGGCTACTTACCCACGGCGCCCGCACCCCGCGGGCCCCAGCCCCGCCCGTCCACCGCACCTCTGTCCCGGAGGAGGCCAGGTCTGACGGGCCGCGGGGGCTTACCTGGAAGGTCGGGGGGCCGCTGGGAAGAAGTGAGCGGGGTCATGTGGGGTCTACCACAGCCGCTTTGGCTCCTGGAAGCCCTTCGGTCAGCAGGGGACCCCGAGAGTGCCCGGGCTGGCATCACACTGGGCATCTGGCCGCGGCCGGGGGTGCTGCGGTGGGCAGGGTACTCTGTGGGCTCTGGCCTCATGGGGGTAAGCACACAGCGGGTGTGTGGCCATGAAAGTGGGGTGCACTGTGGGAGCTCAGAGGCCGGGGCCTGGCCTGGTGGGCGTCTCCACTCAAGGTCTGCCCACATGGAGCAGAGGTTACCCGGCCTAGTTGTCCAAGGCAGGGTCCAGTCTCCACCGTCCTCACACAGGCTCTGACCTGGCAGAGGGAGGCCGCTCTCAGCCTGGCCATGGCTCTCCTCCTGGGTGGTCCTAGCGCCCCACCTTCTGCGGTACAGAAGACCCAGGCCTGGGTCTGATGGGTCAGCTGAGCTCTGGGGAGAGCGCTCCAGGCTGACCTTTCTCCTAACAGCCCCGCTGACCGGCCTGGGGAGGGGGGACATCCTGCGGCTCCGGTGCTTCCCACACTCCCCCCAAGTCCATGTCTACACACTGCCCCTGGGAAGAGGGGGTCTACCGTTCTAAGCGAGCAAAAGAGGGGGGCCAGCAGGCCAGGTCCCGCACATGTGACCCACAGACTTCTACTCATTAGGGTTTTTTAATGTTTGGATTAATTCCCACCATCCAAAAAACCCCAAGACAGTCACAGGGGTCTAGACCGCAGCTCCCTTTGGAAAAAGACAAAGTCTGGCCATGCCGGTCCCGCGTCCCCAAGGCGACAGTCCACCCCGGGGCTGCCTCTGCTGGCCCTGCTGGCCTGGACTCCTGCCCCAGGAGGTGAGCCCCCCAGCAGGGGTGGTTAGGGCCTCCGGGGGGCCCTGCCTCTTAGCCTGCTCGGCCCCCTCCATCCAAGCCCCCGCAGTGGTCCTCCGCTGGTGTGCACCTGCCCCAAGGGGCAGGGTGAGGCCGTCCTTGCGGCAGGGGCCAGGCTCTTCCTCCTCCTCACCTGCGGTGCTCAGTGGTGCTGGGCACAGGCTGCTCGGAGCAGCCCCGCTGCGTCACCATGCCAGGCGCGCCTGCAGCCACGGTGGCAGACACATCGGAAAGAGTATGGAGTGTGCAGAGGGGCCCGCTCCGCGAAGCCGGGGCCTCCCATCTCGGTAGCTCAGCTACCGGGAGGGATTCCAGGCCCTGCGTCCGGGATGGGCTGGCAGATCTGAGCCCTGAGTTCCTGTCCCCTCCCTTTGCCTCTGACCAGAGAGAGCCCCAGCCCCACTGAGAGGAGATGGCTGGGGAGGCCGCAGCCCTTGTTCTGATATTGGAGCCCAGCGGCCACCTGTCAGTGGGTGGATAGCCCCCAGCCCACGAGCCCTCAGCGGAACCTCTTCCACCTCGCTGCAGGGGCATCTCCATCCATGGTGGCGCAGAGCCAGCAGGGAGGGCCCAGAGGGCTGGAGCCCACAGGTTCAGCCGGCGGCCTTGCCCGGAGGGTGTCATAGGTCCCTGCTGTCAGGCTCCTGACCGCGCGGCCCAGTTGCTCTCGGGGCCAAAGGACTCCCATCATGGAAGGTTCTGGAACAGCGCAGGGACACAGCCCTCATCAGCAGATGCCACTGTCGCTGCTGTCACGTACCCAAATCTGCCCCTGGGGACACGCTCAGATGCCCACACTGCGGTGGCCGATCACACAGGTGTCTGTGGGGGACTGTCTCCCTCCAGAGGCCCCTGAAAGGGCCTGAACCCCACCTGCACCCAGGGGTTCATGAGCCAGCGGAGAACAGAGCTGGCTGAGCTGCAGGCCAGGGGACCCAGTGGCGGGCAAGGACCTTGAAAGGGAAGGAAATCTCATCACCCAGCCCTGAAGTGCACCTGGGGCCAGAGTGCTGGTGAGGCCGTGGGCCTCTGGGTCCTGCTTCACCACGCAAGAGCACGTGTCCATCCATCCACCACCCATCCACCCTCATCAATCTATCCTCCATCCACCCATCCATCATCATCCATCCACCATCATCCACCATCTGTCCATCCACCCGTCCACCATCCACCATCATCCACCACCCATCCATCATCACCCATCCATCTATCCACCTATCCACCACCCATCCACCCACCATCCATCCATCCATCATCCATCCATCTACCCATCCTCCATCCATCCTCCATCCACCCATCCATCTTCCATCCATCCTCCATCCACCATCCTTCCATCCATCACTGTGCAGTCCAGCAGTCCTGAGAACGAGGTCCACAGTTCCTGGAGGTCCCCCAGCCCCTGTCAGAGGCGGCCAGGCTGAGTCCCCGTGTGCTGTGAGCCACCAGCGTGCGGGAGCACAGGGGAGCTGGAGTGAGGCGCTGGCAGGGCACGGTGGCCACAGCCGCACTGTGGTCACGGTTTGTGCAGAAGACACGGCCGCCTCCGTGTGACTTTTCTGAGTTCTCTCGGCCGTGTCCCGTCTCCCCTTGTGGGTGCCGCTCACGGGGTTCCGCTGTGCACAGACAGGCCCCAGGCCCAGGGCCCGGCCTCTGCACACAGCCCGTTCCACCCGAAGTCCCTGTGGCGGACGCGCGGTCCCTGGGATGAGGTTTCACCCTCCCCAAGTCACGTCAAGGCAACGGGCAGCTGCCGCCGGTGGGACGTCTGAGCTTCCCAGTGGAAAGGAAAATTCTGGAAGACCCACATCCAGGGCTGTCAGCCTGACAACTTCCCGACGGCGCTACTTTTCTGATCATCGGTTTGGGAAATGCGGTAAATGCTCATGAAAATGTGCTCTCTAAGTAAACGTGACGGGGCTTTTATTGTCACTGAACATGAGTCGACTGGAACGTCAGCCATTTCGATTCCGAAGTCAGCAGCCACCGGGGACTCCGGGAAAGGTCTCCGTAGGTGCCGAGGGTCCCCAGGGCGGTGCCCCAGCGGTCAGGACTCAGGCTAAAGCCCCACAAGGAGACCGCGGGGCCAGCGGGGACGGGGGTGGGGTCAGCTCCTGGCCAGGGCGCCTTGGCGTGCCCGGGGCCTTGCTGGGCCTGCGTGTGACACCCGGTGTTCTTGGAATCCGCTGCTGCAGGCCGAGCTAAAGAGCGCGTGACCTACTCTTTGAGGGCCAACCTGCGGGGAGTGAAGATGCGCGGGCCCCACGGCCATGCAGGGGTGGGGGGGAGGGCCAGGCCGCCCAGGCATCACACTGTCCCCTAGGGGCGTGGAGGGGGCATTGGGCGAGCGGGGAAGGAGCCGGGAGCCACCTGGACCCTTTGTTTCAACGCCCCCTTGGGGCGCAGGTGCAGGTGGGAGGCCGGCGCCGGGCAACCTCCCGCGCTCCCGCAGTGGAAAGCCATCACGTCACCGCTGGCTGCTCCGCGTTGGGACGTCCCCACACCTCAGCGTCCCCCTCTTGTGGCGGCAGGCAGCTCGCAGCTCCGGGGGTGCTGGGGAGGCCGGGAGGAGCTGGGCTGGAAGCCCCAGACCCGGAGCCCGCGGGCCTGGGAGGGTGAGGGGGGCGCCCGCCCGGCACCCACGGGGCAGGTCTGGGGAGGAGCCGGGCCTTCCCCTGGCTGTGCGCCCCGCGTGCGCTGTCTCCTCCCTTCTGACCTGGATTTCTGGGAGACTTTCTCAGGCTGCCTCGCTCACTACCCTCCCCCAAACTCCGTTTTTAAAAGCTGCTCAGACCCCCTGCTTCAGTTACTTCCTCTCCGGGCGGGGGAGGATGAGAGGGGTCACCGAGCCATAATCCCTCCTGACCTCTGACCCCTCTCCCTTCCCTTGAAGCAGCTCCCCTCCCCCACAGCGTCCCCTCCTGCCCTCCCCTGCCCTGGGGAAGCAGGGTCTCCTTTAAAACGTGCGAGGGGGGAAGGCTGGGGGGTGGGGAAGGCTGGGGGGCCTGCCGGCGCCGGGTCTCCTCTAGGGGCGCCGCAGGAAGGCCGTAGCGGCAGCGCGGGGCGGGGCGGGGGCCACTTCGCTGGCGGGTCCCTCTCTGAGGCGGCTGCCCCCTCCCCCAGCCTCGGGGAGCCGGTGGGGAAACCAGGGCAGGTTTTAGATTGAAAGGGGGCGCTTTTTGCTTTTTGAGCAGTGGTGTAAGGAGCCAGTGGCCGGACCATGGGGCGGGGGAGCCCTGCGGGGTGGTGGGTCGGCCAGGGGGTGGCCCCGCCGGGGGGTGGCCCAGGGTGTCCCCCAGGAAGGCCCCAGCCGGGCCCCGGAAGCTGGGGTCTCTCTGGGCGTTGGGCTTGGGGGTCCGGGGAGCAGCTTGGGGCCCTGCTCCCGAGCTACCCTTCTGGCCTGCGGCTCTGAAGTAGCTGCCTGGCTCGCCCCTGCCTCCCGCCGGGCAGCTCGGAGGGCAAGTCCCGGTGCCCGGGTGCCGGTGCCCCCGCTTTGTCGCTAAGCGCTTTTTGCAGCGGCTCATTGGACCACGTCGGCGGGGCCAGCGGCCTCTGATCGGTGAGCTGCGAAGAGCTCAGAGGTTCACTCACAAATCCGCGCCCCACGGCCCCACTGCGCCCCACTGCGCCCCAGCCCGGGCCGCGCTCCTGGGGGGCTGGACGCCCGGGAGGGGTTGGCTCCTTCTGCGCCCTTCGCCTGGCCAGCGGCCGCTGGGCTGGGACCCGGGGCAGCTGGGAGGACAGGCCGTCCCCTGGAGGAGAAGTTCGCCGCCGAGGAGTCAGCTTCGTGGAGCTGAGCTGACCCCTGGGCCTGCCTGTGGAGCCAGAAGTGTCCACGGGCGAGGCCGCCTCCTTGCAGGGAGACGGAGCGGCTGGAGCGGCCGGGCTCAGAGCGCAGCCCCTCCCCCGCGCCGGCGGTGCCGCAGCCTCAGCGCCACCTCACCCTCTCTCCAGGCTTGGCGCAGCCCCACAGGGCACCAGGAATCACCCCCAAAACCACGCTTGCCTTGGGGTTTTCATTTATCCGTTGCCCGGGGGACGGGAGGCAGGGGCCACTTTCCCAGATGCTGGGAAGGAACCTGCGGGGCCTTCTTGGAAGCGCCTGGAGGGAGGGATCCCCTCACCCAGCCAATGCGGGGAGTCCGGGTGGCGGCTCTGGCGGAGGCTGCTAATTCTGGAAGCCAGACACCAGGTCACCCGGTCACCCGGGGCCTACCCACGCCCATCCACTCCCACGCACAGACAGCAGCTCCCCGTCCTGGGCTCCACCAGGCTGGCGCACCCAGGGGGGCATTGTCCCTGGGGCCTCGCACCAGGAAATACCTGCCCCCCATTTGCCCAGACACTCTAGAGGTGGCCTGTGGCCGGGGCGGGGTGCCCCTCCCCCTCCCAGGGCTAAGGGGGTGCTCACCCACCCACGCAGGGCCCACCCGATGTGCCTGGAGAGGCCCTCGCTTCCCGAGAGGGTTCTCCTTGCGCCCTGGCTGGGAGGGCACCCCCTTCCTCGATTTTGTTTTCCCCAAGTTGTTCCCTCTGCGGAGAGGATCCCCCCTCAGCAGAGAGGCTGCACCCTGCGCAGCCAGGCTCGGGCTCTTTGGGGCACCTTCTGGATTTGAAATCCATTCCAGCGGGCAATTGCGAGGAGCCCCCGCCCCAGCCAGGCCTCGCATTCCATGTTCAGGGCCGGCTTTCGTGGCTGCTTTGCAGGAGGCGCAGAGGACCTTGCAACCAAAACAGAAAGCCTGAGCTTCCCAAGTGTGCTGCTGTCTGGGGAGCCCGGGTTTTGCCCTCCGCGCACATCTGCTCCACGCGCAGCCCCAGGACGCCTGGGGTCCTGCCCCCAGGTGTGTGGGGCAACATCTGTAACGTGGGTGACCCGCGGAGCAGGCTGAGCGCTGCGGCAGCGGCTAATTAGGACGGCTCCTCGGCTCCTCGCGTTTCCTGCTGCCCTGGAAGGAGGCGCGAGTCCCCAGGAATCTGAGGGCACTGGCCGCGCGTGGGGAATCCCGCCCGGATCCGTTTCTCTCCTGGCCTGCGCCGATCGCCCACGCGGTGAAGGGTTCCTGAACTTCGCCGGCAGCATGAGGGGAGTCCAGGGCACTGACCGATACGGCACACACACACGCGCACGTGCACACATACACACACAGCCCCTGAAATGCCATCGCATGAAGCACAAGGATCAGGCTGTGTGCAGAGTTGCTGGGGTGTGTGCACACGCGCAGGGACTGCAGGGGAGGGTGTCTGGAGGGGAAGGAGAGTCCTCCCCATGCGCCTCAACTCTACACTAGCTCTGCCGGGCTCATCCCTAGGAGAGTGCGTGAGGGCGGAAGGCTGGCCTGGGGAGGGCAGGCAGGGGAGCTGAGGTGTTTCCAGCCCAGCAGCCCGATGGAGCAGACCTGGCAGCTGCCCAGCACGGGGGCTGGCCCTTGGGGACGCTGCCCTGCAGGAGTCACCGGGCGGCACCACCCCCATCCCAGGCCCACCCCAGCAGCTCACCTGGAAGCGCCTTGCTCTGTGCGGTGACCCCCGTGGTGGCCCGTCTGTGCTGGACCCCTGCCCTGCTGGACGCGTCAGAACTTCACCCACCAGATGGCCGCGCTGCAGAAAACACCAGCTTGGCTGGAGTCAGGGGAAGTGACCAGTAATTTCACCAAGGGTCGGGGCGATTTTCACGTAATTCTCAATTCAGTTTCCCCCTTTCATGGCTGATAAAACTCTATCTGATAACGGCAGGAAGAACTGCTCTCTGGCCAGCGCGGTAGAACAGAACATCCCCCCACTCACCCCGCTCGCAGCTGGGGCCTCTGCGCGGGGCTCCCCCAGGCGCCCCCTTGGAGGCCGAGGGCTGAGGCCATTTTCCTGCCGCTGCCGCTGGCCGGCAGCTCCGGGGAGGGTGGGAGGGCGGGGCTGGGCCAGCGTCAGGGGGTCTCACTAAACCTGACCTTGCGGAGGACTCGGAAGCTCCGGCTACTCGGGGATTCCCGAGAAAGAATGAAGAGCAGCGTCCGTGTGTCCACTGCCCTGGCCCCCCAGTCACCCGTGACCTTAGGGAAAGGGACTAGAAGGAGCCCCGGGGCCGCTGGAAGGCGCGTCTTCCTCCCAGAGGTAGAAGATCAAAAGCGAGAGGGATGGCAGACTGGGCCCCCCCTCCCCCCTGCTGCTGGCCGCAGCCCGCCCGGGAGGGGCTGATTTCCTTCTCCCTCTGCACACCCCACTTCTGGGTTGGGGGCTTAGCAGCTCCAGGCATGGGTGCCACCTGCAACGTTCTTTGCCCAACGAGTTCTACCTTGAAGATGGTTCGGATGCGTCACTTCCTTCTGGGTGGCCTCTGAGGAGACCTTGCGAGCCTGGAGCTCCCACCCCACCCCGCAGGGCTCGCCTGGGGAGACCCGGCACCAGCCCCCGAGACCCGGCACCAGCCCAGCACCGGATGCCAGTGCAATCGCCGGCTTCCAGGGGGCTCCAGAAGGCACTGGGATTAAGGCTAGCAGTGAGATGGTGAGAGCAGGAAAGGGCTCCCCAGGGCGCAAGGGGCGCCCCAAAGAATGCAAGGTCACTGAAGGCAAGACTCTCCCTACCCTGGAGAAATGCCCAGGGAGGCTGGGAGCCGGGAAGGGAGGCTGGGGGCCAGCACCCAGACCAGACAGCAGTGAGTCTGGGGTGGGGTACGGCTGAGCCAGCTTCCAGGCCCCTTTGTTTTGGGGGCATCCAGGTAAGGACACATCTCCACCTCCGTCTCCAGCCCCAGGAGCCCCGCAGCCCTGGCATGCCTCTGCAGCTCCCCGGGGCCAGTCCTGAGGCGGCACTGGGGCCCCTCCTGTGGCCTGGTGGGGCCCCTCAACGCCTTCGCACCCCCACGACAGGTGGGGACTCTGGCTGAGCTGGGCCCAGACTGGCAAAGCCCCAGCCCACCACCCCTCGCTCCAACTCTCAGGCTTCCCAGGGCCAGGCGCCCCCTGACTGCCTGGGGCTGGGAGAGGGGCAGGGTCCGGTATCACCCCCTCCCCACCCCACCAGCCTCAGGCCACCACAGCTCAGTTTAACCCTTTCCTTCCAGGGGTGACTGAGAAGTGGTTCCTAACCCCAGCCTCCCTGCCCTGGCCCCCAGGGAGGCAGGTGGGTGCAGACCAGGGGCCTTGGGAAGTGAGAACAGCCTCCCTCCCCACCCCCACCCCTGCCCACCACCCTGGCCCCCAGGCCAGTCCTTTCAGCCTTTGTCTGCTGGTGGGGTCAAGGCAGCACACCCCGAGCCAAGGGGAGTCTCCTATCCAGCTTCTCCCCACTGGACCCCAATTCCCTGGCTGTGCTGGACTCCGGTCGGGGTGCCAGCCCGCAGGCCGGGTTTTATTGGGGTGGAGAGTCCACCTTGGTGTCTGCCCACCAAAAGCAAGGAGTGGCCAGCGAGGCGCTCACCTTGCCCGGTCTCCTGCCTGGGTCCGTGCCCACCCAGAGACGTGTGGGAGCAGGGGCGCGGGCCCGCAGAGGTCACCCTCCTCCCGCCTTGTTTTAAGAGCCAACAGGAGGGGGATCCGCACCGCCCTGCAGGCCGGGGGCACTCAGAGGCAAGGCCGGTGTGGTGCGGACACTGGCACCCGCGGGGTCTGCAGCGGCCTCCAGGCCCTCCCAGCCCCTCTTTGTCGGAGGCCGAGGCGGGCGAGGCGGGTTCTCTGGAAGCGGGTGGTCGCGGGGTGGTCGCGGGCTCGTTCCTCCGCTGCGGGCGAGGAGGGTTGTTCCTGCCCCGCGCTCCGGGGAGGCGCCTGGCCGCGGGCCGGGCCGCACAGAAGCACCGGGCAGCGGCCGGGCGTGGGCGAGCGGGAAGGGCGAGCGGCTCTAGCGGCCCCAGACCCCGGGCGGCAGGCGGGCATCTCCGCGCGATGGAGGCTCGGCCGCGCTGCACCCGGGAAAGCACAGCCAGGCGGGCGCAGAGCCTGGAGGCGGGGGCTGGCCCCGGGTGTGGAGGCTGGGCGGGGGCTTCTGCCTGTGGGACAGGATTCCCTGGACACAGACCAACTGTCTGCAGCTCGTTGGGACCCCCCACCCTCCGCCATGGCTCTTCGGAAGGTGCCAGCGCTCGAGGGGCTCTTCCTGGGAATCGTGTTCTGGTGTGGCCGGGCTTGGGGTCTCGGCAGCCTCCTCGCATCACGGCCTCGTCCCTCTCCGTCCCTCCTCCTCTTGCTCCTGCTCCATGGCCGGGGGATGCCCCTCAGTCCCTGCCTGACCAGCCGCCTGGTGCCAGGGGTCCCGGGCTGCCGCTCGCCGGACGCTGGGTTTGCCGGGAGAAGGCGGCTTTGCTCGGATCTCTGCCGCCCTGGTCTGCTGAGCCCACACTTGGTGAAAGAGCGTGGGGGAGGTCCCCCATCCTGGGCCCCGCTGATGCCAGGAAATTTGAAAATCCTTCTGGGGAACCACCCGGCAGTTTTCCAGGGGACGCAGGGAGAAAGGAGCCTGGGTGGCTGCGGGGCAACATGGCCTTGTGCCTCTGTCCACCCACTTCCCGCTTAGCCACAGAGGCAGCGTGTCCCCGGCCTGCCCGGGGCTCTCAGGGTCGCAGGCAACTCCCCTCCCAACCCCAGGCCTGTGTCAACAGGGAGTGCCCACGGACCCTCGCCAGCCCCAGTTCCCCAGGGACAGGCAGGCTGTGGGGTGCCATTTTCTCAGGCCCAGGGAGGCCCCCTGGCAGGTGTGCCTGGCCAGGCCCTGTGGCCATCATGTGCCCCCTCCAAATGGGGGCAGTGGAGGGGCACAGGAAGCGAGAAGTGAGTGGCCCCAAGTGAGCAGTGGCTTCCCCATCGGCCTGAGACGCACAGAGGGTGGCTGAGCCTCCCCAGCACTCAGGAGGCCTCGCCCAGCCAGGTCCTGCCACCCTTCATGGCCAGGTGACTCCCAACCCTCCCTCCTTGGGTCCCTGCCCCCAGCAGCCCCTTGGTAGCAGCCTGGTCTGCGGCGCAGGGCTGCTGGCCAGGCCAGGCCTGGGAGGGGAAGGGAGGTGGCAGCCCTGGCTCGGGGCCTCTGAAGCCCCAGGTGGCCCGGGACAGCCGCCCATGCCTGACCCAGCCTCTCGCCCAGCAGCCTCCCCCGCCCCCGGGGCCTGGAGCTGACCCACTGCAGGCCGCAGCTTTGGGGCACAGGGCTCCCCACTCGCTGTCCACCCAGGGCCTTTTGTGTCGATGCTCTGTGCCCTGAGTTGCCCTTTTGGATGTTTCTCAAAGTTCACACATTTCCATAAAAATGCATTTTAGATGATGGACAGGCGTGCCGGGCAGCGGTGCTGGTGGGCTGCCTGCCTCCGCCGGGACCACAGGAAAGGACCCGAGGGAGAAGGGCGAGACAGGGGAGCGGAGTTCAAGGGGGACACCCCGTCAGCGGCGGGAGGGCCGTTCAGAAGGGGACAGGGCCAGAGGGAGGGGAGACAGAGCGGCCCCGCCTGGGCATCTCCTTCTCTTCTCCAACGGGTCCTGCTCGCGTGAAACTAGTTGAAAGAATTTTAAGGCCCAGTAATGGTGGGGTGGCCTGGCAGCCCCCCTTGGGCCAGCGAGGGGGACGCGGCCGGGGCGCTGGGGGAGCACAGCCGGGTGGGGCATTTTTCTCCCCAGGGTTCTGCAGCCCCGGCCGGGCCGCCCCTCTCGTGCCGGAGCAGCGGGCTGGGCTCCGGGCCCAGCGCCTGGGTTTCTCCTCCTCCCGCGCCCGGGGCGACGCGGGGGGCGCGGCTGGTCCGCGCTGGTCCACGCGCGTCCGCACGCGCCTCCCTGCGCGCGCGCGCCCGGCAGAGCCGGGGAGGCCCCGCCGCGGCCAGGACGGAGCTGCCGGCCCCGGGCCGGACGGACGTGAGTGTCCCCCGCGCGCGGAGCGCCCGGCGTCCCTTTGTATCTCGACAGCTCGTGCAATATTATTTATGCGTTTTGTGCAAGGAATTGTGGGACTCTCCCCGCGGCGCGCAGTGTGGACACGCGAAGGGCGCCGCGTCCACGCGCGCCGCCGGGGTGACCGGCCGCCAGGCGGGCGCGGGGTGGGGCGCGGGCCGGCGCGGGGCCGGGGCCGGGCGGGCCGGGGCTCCCGCACGCGCCCCGCGGAGGCGGCGCTTTCAGGGGGGCGGGGCGCGGCGCGGCGCGGTCCCCGCGCGGGGGTCACGTGGGCGCGCGGCGCGCCGGCCATTGGCCCGAGGCACGTGTCCCGGAGCCGGGCCCGCGACGTCACTCGCGGGGTCGGTTAAAAATACGAACAAAAATCCGGAGCGAAAGTGTCTCGGCCGCGCGAGTGGCGGGAGGTCCGGCGCGGGCGCAGCGAGGCGCGGACGGCGAGCAGCGCGGCGGCCCAGCCCGGCCCGGCCCGGCCCGGCCCGGCGCCGCGCTCCCCATGCGCCTGGGGCCGCGGGGCGCGGCGGGGCTCGGCGGGGGCGCGGCCGCTCTCCGGCGGGGCGCCGGGGCCCGCGGCGGGGCGGCGGCCGGGCGCGGGGAGCCCCGCGGGCGCCCATGAGCGAGCCGGCGGCGGCGGGCGCGCTGACCGCTCGCGCCCCGCACCCTCGAGGGCCGGCCGGGCGCGCAGGCGGCGGCGGGCGGGCGGCGGCGGCGACCCGGGCGGGCCCGGGCGGGCGCGAGCGCGGAGGGGCGCTGCCTGCATGCGCGCGGCGCCGGCCCCGGGCGGCCGCGGCGGCAGCGCCGGAGCCCGAGGCGGCCGCTCGCGCGGCGCAGCGCGCAGCCCCGGCGGCGCCCCCGGCCCCCGCGGGCCCGTAGCGGCCGTCTAGCCGGGCGGCTCGGGCGCTCCCGACCGGCCGCTCCGGACCCAGCCCTGGCGGCGGCCGCCGCGCGCGGCCTCGGGAGGCGCGGCGGGGCAGGGGCGCGGGCCGGCCGCGCGCGGGCCGAGGGCTGAGCGGGCGCGCGGGGCGCGGCATGGAGGGGCGGGAGCCCCCGCCCGGCGGGGCGGCGGCCGAGGGGCGGCTCAGCCCCGGCGGCGGCCCGGGGGACGCGGACACCGGCCGCCGGCGCGCGCTGCTGCGGCCCGCGGCCCCGCCCGCGCCGGGCGACCCCCCGCTCCCGCCCCGCGTCACCAACTTCTTCATCGACAACATCCTGCGGCCGGAGTTCGGGCGGCGCAAGGACGCGGGGCCGCGCGGGGCCGGCGCGGGGGGCCGAGGCGGCGCGGAGGGCGGCGCGGGCGGCGCGGAGCCGCCCCCGGGGCCCGGCCGCCAGCCCCGGCCGAGCGCGCCCTGCGCGGCGGGCCCGGCCGGCGGCGGCGACGCGCCCGGGGACGGCGAGGGCGGCGGCCCCGGCAAAGGCGGCGACCCCCGCGGCCCCCCGGACGGGGCGCTCAAGGCCCGCGGCGCGCGCGGCGGCGACCCCGCGGCGGGCTCGGACTCGGACAGCTCGCAGCCCGGCGCCGCCCTGGGCGCGCAGCCCATGCTCTGGCCGGCCTGGGTGTACTGCACGCGCTACTCGGACCGGCCTTCGTCAGGTGAGCGGGCGCGGGCGCGGGGCGCGGGCCCCCCACACAAAGACGCCGCGCGGCGACCCGGGCGCGCCGGGCCGGCCGGCCGGGCGGGGAGGGCGCGGGGCCGCGGCGGGGGCTGCGGACTTCCCGGGCCGCGGGCCGCGGGCCTCTCGGCGCGCGCTGCTGGGGCCTCCGCGCAGACCCGCGCCCGCCGCTCCCGGCCGGAGGCGAGCTGGGCAGGCGGGGCCGGGCGGAGGCGCGGGCGGGGGGGGGGGGGCGCGCCCAGCCCCTCCGGGCTCCTCCGGGCTCCCCCGCGCGCCCGCAGCCGGCCCGGCCCGCCCGGCGCCGGGTCCGGGAGCAGCGGGGGCGGCTGACAGCTCCCGGCCGGCCGGGCGCCGCGGAGGGCAGTGGGGCAGCGCGGCCTGCGCGCCCGGGGTCGCCTGCCCGGCGGCGGGGCCCGGCGCCCACCTCGCGCCCGCCCGCAGGAGCGCGGCCCGCCGGGGCCGGGGTTCCCGCGGCTGCTCCGGGTGGGACGAAGCGCGGCGGAGGCGCTCGGGCGGGAGCCCGCGGGCGGAGCCCCCGGGTGTTTCCTGGAACTGGGGCTTCTGCGCCCGTCCGCGCGCGTGTGGACTCGCCCGCCGCGCCACAGGCAGGTCCGAGCTGGGAACCGCCATTAGCAGCGAGCGGACTCCATGTGCCCCGCGCTGGCCGCCGAGGCCGGACGCCCGGCCCCGGGCGCAACTGTTCTCGGTCCTTTCCTCCGTCCCCGCGCGACGGCCGCCCCTGCAGGAGCGTGCGTGTCTGGCGAAACCCAAATTTCTCCAGCTAGATTTGAAATTTGCTCCATTGTTCTGCCTCCGCCTTTGTTAATATTTAATTAACATAGCGGCTCACAATGGGGCCAGCCTGGAGCCGCCGGCTTTGTGCGGGGGGCAGTCGGGCCGGCCCCAGACCCGCGAGCCGCCCGGCGGCCCCGCGCCCTCCTGGATGTTAAAAATTCCCGGGGAAGCGTGGGTCCCGCTCCGGCCGGGCTTGAGAAGGAGGCGGCCGGCGGCTCTCGCGCAGCGGCTTGGTTCTGCTTCCCGGGGCCCCGAGTGTCTTTGCAGTTTGAAAGAAAAATCAAGAAAGAAAGGGAGCTCAAAATTCTGATTTTAGGGAGGTTTTCTTTCATGCAATTGGTGCGTGTCTTTCTGAGGACCGTTTCGTGTGTGCCGTACCGGGGCGCAGGGCCTGGAGAGTTTGGGGGGCAGGGAGGGCCTGGGCAGAGAGGAGAGAATGGAGTCTGGGCGCCGTGGGGAGGGAGCAGAAGGCTGGGTCTGTGGGCGTCTGGAGGCCTCGCGGCGCCATCTCCTTACCTTCTAATGCCCCCCCCAGAGTTGGTGGCAGCGACCCAGGCCCGGTGCTTGCTCCGGAGGTTGCGGAGCAGGTGGCTGGGCAGTGGAGGGAGCTGTGCGGCCGGTGTGAGTCGGGTGTGCTCCCGAGCGGGGAGTGCTGGCCCAGGCCCTCAGAGCCCTTCTCTGGAGTTTGCCTCCGGAAAGCTCTGGGAGAGAGCACTGGGTGGGAGAAGGCTCTGGGCCGGCCTGGGGATGGTCCGGACCCTTTGCTCTCTCGCCTTCTACCTCCTGGGCTGGGGGTGCACCCCTGGGGCTGATCCTGCAGGATGCAGAGCCGGCTGGGGGGGCCAGAGGACCTGGGAGCTGGTATCTGGCCTTCCCGGGCTGCCGCTGTAGGCGACTGGAAAGAAGTTGGAACACGGGTGCGCCCCAAAGTTCATCCCCACACCACCCAGGCTAAAGACCCAGGCGAGCGGTCCGGACCTGGCCCCCCAGAGGCCTCGGTGCCTCCTCCCTCCTCCATACCCTGGGGAGGCTGAGCCCAACCCGACAGGGAGCATGGAGGCCTCGCTCCCCGTTCCTCCCCATTTGGCGCCCAGCCTGTGGCCAGTGCTGGAGCCTTACACCGGGAGGTTGTCTCCCACACTGACCTCAGGCAGGGCCAGGTGCTGGGAGGAGGCCGTGGGGGGGAAATTCGACCCTGGGTGGGGCGGGTGTACCTGGGGAGGCTCTGAAGAGGAGCTCTCGCCCCAGGCCTCCAGGGAGGTTGCCCCAGGCGGGAGCTGAGCGACAGGCAGCGGCAGTCAGCACTCACAGGAAGGGTCCCCTCCCCTCTCCTGGGAGACCCGGGCCCAAAGAGACCTGCCAGTGGCTCAGTGCTTCCCCCTCCCCCGCAGAGGCCAGTGCTCCCAGTCCTGCAAGTAACAATGAACTTGGACCCACAGGCTGGTTGGGGAAAGTCACCCTCTGGGCCCCTCCAGTTCTCAGGATCCACCTGCCCCAGGCTCCCCGGGCCTTGGTGCCCTGTGGGGTGTCCCCTGTGGGGGTCCTGCCAGACCCTCAGAGTATCTCTGCATCTCTGCCTTCCCTTCCCCCTCCAACCTCCCCTCCACCCCTCTCTCCAGTTGCCCCCAGCCTTATCCTGCGGCAGAACCCAGGGAGGGCTCTGGACACTGGGCTGAGTAGGTTTCCTTCCTTCGAGCCCTGGTCCGTGGTGGCCTCCGCACAGAGCCTGCCCTCTCCCACCCCCTCTCACCGTCCCCCGCTTTCCCTCTTGCACCCAAATCCCCTCTATGCGGGTCCCAGAGTCAGTGCAGCCCAGTGGCCTTGGGCAGGCACGTCCAGCCCCGCCCGTCAGAGGACCCCCTTTGGAGCCATGTGTGGCCAGAGCCCTGGTAACCCGTGTCCACTCTGTCCCCTGCCCCTCCAGGCCCCAGGTCTCGCAAACCAAAGAAGAAGAACCCGAACAAGGAGGACAAGCGTCCACGCACGGCCTTCACGGCGGAGCAGCTGCAGCGGCTCAAGGCCGAATTCCAGACCAACAGGTACCTGACGGAGCAGCGGCGCCAGAGCCTGGCCCAGGAGCTCAGCCTCAACGAGTCCCAGATCAAGATCTGGTTCCAGAACAAGCGGGCCAAGATCAAGAAGGCCACGGGCAGCAAGAACACGCTGGCCGTGCACCTGATGGCGCAGGGGCTGTACAACCACTCCACCACGGCCAAGGAGGGCAAGTCGGACAGCGAGTAGCGCCGGCCGTGCCTCGGCCCCCGGCCGGGCCACCCAGGACACCAGCACCCACCGCGGAGCAGCGCGCCGGCCACGGTTCTGCAATACTCTGTACATAATTCACAGGTGGTGTCAAATCCCCAATATCTGACGATAGAATATTTTTTGAGTTTTTTGTGTGAATGAGGTTATGCTAATTTTAAGATTTTTTTTTTTTTTTTTTTTTGCAAAGGGGGCTGCTTAGGGCTTCATCTTTTTTAATCCCCAATCTCCACGACGGGACATCGGACACTTTTTTTTTTTTTATTTCAAAAGAAGAAAAAATTTAAAACAACTTGCTGAAGTCCAAAGATTTTTATTGCTGCATTTCACACGACTGTGAACCGAATAAATAGCTCCTACTTGGTCTGTGAGTTCCGCCACTTTGTCCGTGTGGGTGTGGTGAGCGCCTCGCCGGGCAGCGCTGGGCCCGGCGGGGCCGCAGTGGTGGGACAGAGCCCTGCATCGCCCGCCCAGGCCTGCGGCTCTCCCTGCGCCTCGCCCTCCTCCGCCAGCCTCGGCGGCCTGTGCCTGGCAGGCCGGCGGCTTCCCTGCCACCCCAGCTGCTTCCCCCCGCGGCCCGAGGCCCTGCTTGGTGGGGTGACCCTTGTCCTTCCAGCCAGGCCCAGGGACTCTCCTGTGGCCCCTCCGAGGGCTCCCGAGGGAGCTTTCCCTCCCCCTTCCTTCCTTTTTTTTTTTTTTAAAGCGGCCTCCTCTGCTCCGCGCTTCCTTCGGAGGGAACGCGCGCGTGTGCACGCCGGCAGACCTGTGCCCGGCTCTGGGGCGGGTGGCCAGGCTCTGGGGCGGGTGGCCACCCGGACGCCTCAAGGAACTCAGAACCCTCCAGGATCCAGAGGAAGGAAGAAAATGTGTAAATAATCATTTCCCATCACCTTTTGTCTTTTGTTTTTTTAAATATACATTTTATTTTTTGAAGGTGTGGTACCGTGTAAATTAAATATATTCGCTCTATCCCCCGCCGAGTACATATATATATAAACAAGCACATTATCTCTAAGTCCACACTGTCCGCGTTTCGTGTCCGGGAAGACTCAGTCCGGTGGTGGCCGGGACGCCCCGGGGCCTGCTGAGCGAGGAGTGGTGCCCCGAGGACGGAGGGAGAACTCTCTTTGCCTTAAACCTCTTTATTTCACTGCGATAAGTTTCCCTTTGTACAGATGAGTGCAAACCTTTTTTTAAAAAGGAAACTATAAAAACAAAAGTTGTAATTTAAAATTCTGTGAATAACCATCTGCTGCTTAGGAAACTCACTGAGATGATATGCCTTCTTAGCAGGAAGCAAAGGTCTTTGTTTTTTTAATTTTTATTTTCGATTTATAAAACACGTGCATTTTCCAGTTCCAGTATCAAATATTTATAATCTGAAGAGAAATGAATGTTTCTATTTACAGACGTGGTTATCAGATTGTGAACATTCCCCTGCATTTTCGTGTGTTTAAATCCTTGAAAGTTAAACCATAAATAAAAAAACAAAACGCTTTATTGTAAAATACTGGATGTCCGAGGTGGAATGACTGTTTGGAAGGTGTCCTGAGAGCCTGGCTGCCCAGGGCAACGCCCAGTGCGGGAGCCCGGCGGGGGTGCCCCGCTTCTGTAGCCAGAGGGTAACTGGAGGTTTTAAGTGGTGCCCACTCTGGATGTCTCACGTGTGAGCACAGCGCAACCCCCGACACGCAGGCACACATTCCTTACCAGAGAAAAGTGTTCCAAAAATAGGGTGCCATTCCACAGCCAATATTCTCAAACCCTGCAGGACCCCCCAGGCACCCCGTGGAACCCGGAAACCCACCGCACACAGGACAGAGGGACAGAGGCCTCTGGCTTCCAGCCCCAGCAGCGGCACCGCCTCCTGAGGACGGTGGGGCAGGGCGGGGCGGCTTTGCGGGCTGAGGCTCTCTGGGTCCCCGGAGCCCTGTGGGCTAGAAATGGTTGGGGTCTCCAAGCCCACAGCACCTGTGCCCACCTGCTGTTTCCAAACTTTGTTGACTTCCAAAAAGTTTTCCCCCAGTGGAAGAAACTTGCAAAGGGCCCACTTTCAGGCGTCTTCAGTTCCACCCCGCACCTCCCCCTCACCCCCATGCTGGGTCTGCTGGCAGGAGCGGGCACGGGTGGGGGGCGGGTCTGCAGACACTGCCCGCCAGTGACTTTGCTCTGGAGTCCCCGCTGCCTGGCTGGGGGCACCTTAGGGTCATTGCCAAGGGGGTGCGACCCCACAGGTCAATCCCATCGCCTCCCTGCTCCCCCCCCCACAGTGCTGAGGGGCCAAAGATTCAAAACAAAACAAAAACCAGGAGCACAGTATCCGTTACCTGGCTGGCCTCTGCCTTGTCTTGTGTTTTTAGGCAGAGCCAGCAGAGCCACAGCGCACGGACATTCTCCTTTTCTGATGTGTTGGCAAATCCCAAGGCCTGCAGGAGGCCACATGTGCTTGCGAAGTGATGAGCTCCCCGTTGCCGGGGGCGTGCAAGCGGGAGGGCCTGCTTTCTCGGAGGGGAAAGATTCTCTTGTTTTTTGTCTCTGGCGGGGGTTGGACTGGATAAGCCCTCAGACCCTCAAAATGCTGAGATTCTAGTTTTTCTCCAAAGTTTACTACTTTTTTCATTTGCCAGTCTACCATCTAAGCCTGTTCTCCTCTGGGCCAGCCAGCTGCACTCACCCGGGTACACTCAGACTGGAGTCCAGCCTGCAGGGAAGGCGCCTTCTCCTTTCTGAAGTCCTTCCCCACCTGGCCGGCTCCTGCTCTGGGCCCAGCAGGCAAGAGTCATCAGAGCAACTCTCCAAAGACACATCCCCTCAACTCTGTCCTTGGCAGCAGAGAGTAGGCAGTGGAGAGTGTTCGCAGCAGCCCTTGCTCCTTCCAGCTAATCGTGCCCCCAGGCTGTCCCGCCCCAGGCCTCCACGTCCCTGGGGAGCTGTGTCCACAACCTCCATAGACAGGTTGGGGGAGTCCTGGTGGGGGGACCACAGCCACCCCCAGGCCTGCCCAAACAGGCACCTCTGCCAGGGCACTGTGGGAGGGGACGGGCAGGGCTCCCAGGGGTTCAGGGCACCCGCTGTCCTGGCTGCCAGCAGGGGTGGGGTGAGCAGGGCGCTCCTCAGACTGCAGCCCAAAGCTGAGGGTCACTCAGGCCCGAGGGTCGAGGGTCACAGGGGATGGTGGTGCCCCGAGCTTCTTTGGAGAGACCAGGAGACAGCCAAAGGGCTCATAGCCAAAGGGCTCCATATTTTTCGCTTTTTCTTTGAGTGAAAAGGGCAAATCGCTGGGCTCCCGGGCTGCCTGGTGCAGGGAGGCCCAGGCGCCCAGCAGGCTGCAAATGCCTAAATCCTGTATATGCCAGTTGAGCCAGCTGGAGGCTGGTTTGCTCGCCCGCTGGGCTGCACGTCATCCTGTCCATGCATCTTGGTCTTGGCCACCGGCTCAGAAGGGTCCCGGCTCCACCGAAAGCAGCAGCCGGCAGAGCCTGGCGCCGCGCGCACTAGCGACTGGCCACAAAGGGCCTGGGCCGCTGGAGAACTCACAGGCCCCCGGGAGGCCCACACCAGCCTCAGCAGAGACCAGGCTCGCCCCACCCAGCACCCCCACTCACCAGGGCAGCCCCCGCCCCCACCCCCAGCCTCGTGGGGGGATCCCTTTCCTGCGGCCCTCTGGCCCATCTGGCCGAGGGCAGGGCCTTCTCCAGGCTCTCGGACAGGACAGGAACGGCAGGAACGGGGCGCTGAGCCCCTGAACCCTGGGCCCCCGCGCAGGCTTCCCTGTGCGTGCTGGGCAGCGGGCCTGGAGCCCCAAAGCCGGGAGCAGCGGGAGCGGGGAGGCCACTCACATTAGCATTACTGACCGCAAACGCTCCTCCATGCGTCCCGCCCTCCAGGGAAGACAAGCGGCCCTCCCTGCCCTGCCTGAAGCCGACAATCCTCATGAAAGGGGGACCGATTGGGAGGCTTCCTGGACCCCAGTCCATCGCAGCGCACCCCAGGCCCTCAACTTACGACTGTGCTCGGCTCATTAGCACAGTGCAGGCCCCCTCCCCTTAGAGGGGCTTGGGGAGACCTGTCTGGGGGCAACTCCAGAGTGCGGGGAACAGGCGGCCCCTAGGGCGGCTCGGGAGCCAGCGCAACACTCGGGTGGAGCCTTTCCTCAGCCCCCCAGGTCCCTCCGGGTTCTCGGTTCTCGGGAAGGGGACCCTGGCATCCAGAGCCGTGCGCCTGCCCTCCCCTCCCTCCCAGGCCTGAGCCGGGGCTGGGCTGAGCAGAAACAAAGAGTAGCGGAGCTCCATCTCCCCGCCGCCCTTCACCCCCACAGCCTCGAAGGTGTCACAGAGAGGGCCCGCGGCACCCCACCTGTCTCCACGGCACCCCACCCTCTCCCCAAACCGCCCGAGGAGGAGCTGGGCGCGGGCGGCGGGGGGGCGCAGCACTTCCCGCTGGGGCGGGGAGGGAGGCCCAGAGCGCCCTTTGCAGGGCCCTCTGCGCTGCCCCATCTGTCGGAGGTGGCACTTGGCGCGCGGGCGGAGCGGAAGGGGCCGCCTGACGGCCTGACGCCCTTCAGCCGCGCGTTCGGGGTTCTCTCCTCCCGCCAAGTCCTTTGTCTGGACCGGACTGTCAGGCTCTGCCCGCTCGCCCTCCGCCTTCCCGGCCTCTACCCTCGCCGGCTTCCCTTTCTTCCCGGCCCTTTCTTCCCTCTCTGGATGGGTAATCACAGGCTGCAGCTGCCAAGCGCCGAGGATTTGCTGCCCCGCTTCTGTGTCTGCTGCCCCTCCCAGCAGCGCCCTGGCAGCTTCCCCCCAACTTTGCAGGGACCCCCTGCCACTCCCTCCCCCCCCCACCCCCGCCCTCTGACTCATTTGGAAGCCTGGGGCCCTGTGTCTGAATTTTCCTTGGCGCCCCAAACTTTGTCAGAGGCGTTTGATAGCCTTCCTCCCCCGCCCCACCAACAAGCTGCCTTTCTTTGGACTCAGGATTCCTGAGCAAGGGATGGCAGAGCCGGCGCCTTCGCAAGTGCCCGCCACGCTGGCGCAGGGGCTCTGGAGCGGCCAGCCCAGCCCGCCAGCCGCTCCCATGCTGCTCAGAGGTGCCCGCTGCCGCCTCAGATGTGCCTCCTGATGCCGGAACATCTGGAACAAGACTGGGGCAACCTCGAGGGTTACAGACACCTGCTTGCTGGGCAAAGGCTAGAGCCTGCAGAGAAAGCCCCAGTGCCAGGAGCTGGCTTGCCCCCACACACATCTGGGGGAGGATTCAGGGGCCCCAGCTTTCATGCCAATATGCACTTAACACAGTAGCAGGAGGTGGGGGTGGGGTTGGGAGAGGGGCCTTGGGGCCAGGCAGGCCTGTCTGTGTGACTCCCCCTCCAGAGTCCGCCTTACCCCACCCCCCCAGACAGAACATCTACCCAACAGGTCTCCCGCCAGGGGTTTTGCCAAAATAGGGGCCCAGGGACCTAAGAGGATGAGGGCAGCAGGATCTGGAGCGGCCACTCTGCAGACGGCCTGTCGGAAGTGCCCGCCTGCTTCCATGGCTGCCCCGCAGCTCTGTCCAGGCGCCTCTCGCCTCTCGGCTGAGCTCTGAGCTCGGGGACAGAGGGAGCGTGGGAGAGGGTGCCGTGAGTGGCTCACAGCGGCAGGGCAGCCAGGAGGCGGGAGTGTCCTGGGCATGAGGACTCCCCGGCTTGGGGAGGCCCGGCCCGTGCGGAAGCGCTGCCCTCTGCAAGCCACATTCTTCTGGAACTCAAAAAGAGCAGCGTTTCTGCGGAAGCCCAGTGACTGCACACAGCGCTCCAGCTCCTGGCCCGGCGGACGCGGCAGCTGCGGGAGGCGGGGAGGCCCACCTCTGGGGGCCAGGGCGCACACTGCACAGGCAGGCCCCACCCCGGGGAGTCGCGGGGACTCCACCCAGCCACGCCGCAGCCCCTCCTGCCAGAATGAGGGGGCGGCCTGGTGGTGTGATGAGCTATTTTGTCTAAATAGTGAGGGTCTAAGTAGCCCTTTTAAACTAATTGCTGTTCCTATAGCTAAAAGCATAACAGGCTTTGATTACATGCTAAATAGAATGAAACATAATCCTGAGTTAATTATGTGGAGATAATTTTATAATTATATCATTCAATTTAAGAAGCAGTGTGTTGTTAACCTCCAATTTTTACAGGAGTGAAGGCTCAAAATAAAAATGGTGTCAGCCTGGACCTTTGAAAAGACCCCAGGGCCAGCCCCGCCCCGGCCTGAAGGCTGCGTGTGAGCGCCCTTGGGCCCCCTCCGCCCCACTACCTGCGCCCACTTGCACCCAGAGAGTGGAAAACACTGGAAAATCTCAGACAAAGGGGCCTGTCGGGGGAGAGCATTTCCCAGCGCTGACCTGCTCTCACATGTAAAGAGGCCATCTGCATTTCCATTCTGTGCGGCTTGTATGTGGAAGTGACGCCACTGTCCGGGCACAGAGCCCCCGGAGCGCCCCCTTCCCCAGGCACTTCAGCCGGGTGTGAAAGGAGGCTGGGGCCCAGCCGGGGTGGGGTCAAGCCCGCGACCTCTGCAGGCGGCCGGCTTCCTGTCTGACCACAGAGCCCTGCAAGGGGTACCTGTGCCGGCCGGGCTGGCCCTCCGCCCACAGCACCCCCGTCCCCGCCCCCACCCAGGCCTTCCAGAAGGCGCAGGCCCAGCCTGTGTCCAGTTCCGGGAGGGTCGTGGGGCTGGCGGGGAGCTGAATTGTCGGTTCTCTTCAGGTGATCCGAGGTCACGTGGGCGCTGGTGAGCCCTAGCGTTCACTCTGGCGACGCTGCCTCAGAGGTGGGGGTTCCCTGCTGACTCACCCCTGGTGGGGAGAAGGCTGGGGAGAGGCCTGCTCCGGGGATTCCCGAGCCCCAGGAGACAAAACCTGGCCTTCAAGGCAATTGCACCACAAACCAGCCGCGGGAGCCAAACTTCCCCGCCGCGGCTCGCCCTGGCCCGGCGGGCACGGCCACGCAGGTACCGGCGTCTGGGAGGGGCCGCGGCCTCTGCGCCCAGCGATTTGCAGCCCCCTCCGCACCTTTTTTTTTTAAATGCTTCCTAGTCAAACTTGAATATGCAATGAGACGCCAGAGCTTTGTGGCGGAAATATAATTAAACTGGTGAAAGATGTAAAAGATGAGAATGAGGATGACATCAGACCGATTTCACACTTGGCAGTCGGAGAGCTGGGCCCAGGCCGCGCTCGCCACGCAAGGCAGATCAAAGGGCCCTGCCAGCGCTAAAAAGGCAAAAGGGGACTTAAGTATGCTAATCCCCCGGACAAATATATTTTAATCTTGTTAGAATACAAGTTAATGCTGCAGCTCAGTGGCTGAACTTGGTCAGAGTGCAGAGATCCATTTTTATTTTCGCTATGAACGAGGTAGACCCCGGGTTTCCTCATAGGTAGCAAAAGTCCACTTCCCCAGTGAACCCCTCTTCGGGCTGCGTCACCCCCCCCAGAGCTTCCTCTGCCGGGGGGCGGCAGTTCCAGGGGCTCCCAGGATGGGACAGACAACCCAACCCTTAGTCTCCCGCCCTCCCCCTTTCTGCAGAGGGTCCTGGCGGTCAGGGAGGCGGCTCATCTGGCGGAGAAGAAACAGGGAAACTCGGAAATTAATTAAAAGATTCTCCAAAGCAGTCTGTTTCCCTTTAGGCCTGAGGTCTGACAAGCGGGCGAATTCCTCTCTAGCAGCTCTCTCACTTTAATTTTTACAACGTCAATTTTCATTACTATTAATTATTTGCTGAGCTCCAACTGTACACTCGGCGTCGGCCTGACCGGGGGAGCTGGGGGTGTCCCCTCCGAGCGTCAGTCTCGCCCCTGGAGGACATGCGGGCGGTGCGGGGCTGGGGCGCCAGCCGGGGGAGGCGCTCAGGGTCCAGAGGCCTGGCTCACCTGTAACCCGGAGAAAGCGACCTCTGGGTGTGGGAGGGGGCAGGAGGGGAAGGAGGGGAGAGGGGTGGCAGCGGGCGCTCCACTCTGAGGTTCCGGAGGTGACACTGCCCCGCAGAACCCCCAAAGGTTGCTGATGCCGCATGGAAAAGGCAGCTCTGTCGGGCCTGGGGGGGGGCAGTCTCCCTCTGCCTCCAGTGTAACCCCGACTCAGCAGAGCTGCCGGGCTGGGCCCCTGGCCAGCCTGTGCAGGGGCCGGGTGGTCCCCAGGGGAGGACCCTGGCAGGCCTGCTGGGGGAGGGCTGGGAAGGCCTGGGGGTCCCCCGGCCTGCAGGGTTAGGGGTGTCCTTTCCGTGGGGCTGCTGCCAGTCTCCTTTGGCTGCGGGCGACTCAGCGGCTGCTCCCGTCACTCCACCGCCCATCCACGGGGGCCTCAGAGCCCCAGGAGAGGGGAGGAGAGGAAGCTGAGTGGCCAGCAGCCGGCGTCCATAAGGGTGTCCCGGGGCGGCCTCTCTCCCCTCGCCGTACCCCCCACCCCCGCCTGTCGAGCCTGTCTTACTCCCCGCGCCAGCAGTCAGGTTCCCAGAGCGCGGCTCCCGGTAACTTTCTGTCTTAAGAAGTAAGGACACCCGCCTAAGGAGCGCCTGCTGTGTGAGCCCCGCTGGCTGGCCGGACTTTCCCGGCAGCTCCGAGGCCGGAAGTGACATCGGAGGCGGCTGCCGCTTCCCCGGCTCCATTTCCCAGCTCTGCTCTCAGTCCTCAGGGTTCCTTGGCTTGCACACCCCCCAGGTCTCTGCCCTGTGCTCACCTGGCCTCTGCATGTACCCCAGGCCCCCTTTTACAGGAGGCCACGTCCACTGGCGGGGTCACCCTCCTCCGGGACCACTCATCTCACCTGGGTGACATCCAGAAAGACCCTGTTTCCAAATAAGGTCGGGTTCACAGGTCCGAAGCACGGACACTGCCACCCTGCGCGGCCGTGGCGCCCACCCGAGGACGCGGCAGAGATGGCTTCCCCGCGCCTGGGCCCGGAGCCCACACGGAGCGCCCAGCAACGCCATCTCCTTCATCCACATTCTGCGATGATGCTGAAGAGAAAGGTAATTGGTTTTCTGCTGGGCCCACAGACACGTGGCGGCGGGGGCTCCCCGGGCCTGCGAGGGCCTCTCCAGGCCCCACCCAGAGCCGTGGCGCAGGCAGCGGGCATGGCGAGGCGAGGGCCTCCTGCCAGGCGGGCCCCCCGTCCCTGAGCTGGAACAAGTGGGTGAAAAATGAACAGGTGCCTGGAGGAGACATCCTGGTTTCGCACCGGCGGCGCCTGGGGCTTCAGTCAGAGCGTGAGGATGTTCTGGTGACGTCGCAGACGCTGATGCCAGAGAGGGTCGCTGGGCACCGGGGTGCAGAAGCCCTAAGGAGCGGCCTGCGGGGGGTGCTCAGCGCCGTGGACCAGGGTGAAGTTTGGCGGAGGAGCCAGAGGCCCGGTGCCCCCCAGCACCCTCGTGCGCCCTGGATGTCCCAGCCTCCCTGGAGGTCAGGATCGAGATGGGATGAGCACCAGCCGACGGGGGGAGGGGGGGCCTGGGGGGGGGCAGTGGCCCACTTGGGCTCTGGTCTGAGGCGGGGAGGAGGGGGGAGTGCCTCACGCCGGCCAGTCAGCAGCACCCACACGGCCAGACCCCGCGGGACGCCAACCCTCCTGGACTCGCGCCGGCGGCCGAGGAGACGGGCTATGGGTGGAGGTGACAGGTGGCACCGGCCAGCAGGCGGGGTAGTGACCGGGCGGGCCCCGACCGTCACACCTCCGTCCCTGGAGACTCCCGGGCACCCCAGTCCTGGCAAGAAGGGGGCCGCCCTGGCCCGGGCCCTTCACGTCTACCTAGCATGCTTGGCGCGCCCCGCTGCCTCTCGGGCACCCACGGGGTGGAGGAGAAGGCAGGTTCCCACCAGCCTCCAGCCGCTCGCACCACAGCACGTGTCCAGCTGGCCCAGCCGCGGGCCCCGCACACGCGTGCTTCGTGTGACTGTGCAGCTGGAGAGGCCCCTGGCCCGCGGGGCTCGGCTGGCGGCTGAGACTGAGCAGCAGGTTGCGGGGGCTGCTGCCGCCCTCCGTGTGTTCACGTCCAGGCCGGGGCCAGCGCTGGGCCACGCCCGGCCACCTGGCATGCAGGACCCCTGGACCTGACTGGCCAGAATTCACAGCGGCCCCTCAGTCCGTGGGGGGTGGTGATTCTGGGCGACGCTGCCAGGACGCCCCCTCCTGTCCACTAACCCCGTGGGGGTGCCCTCTGCGGCAGTGGACTCTTTGGCCCAGGACCGGGCACTTCACAGGCCGGCGGGGCTCAGGGCCGGCGGGCAGACAGCCCCCGTGGGGCTCTGCTGGCCAAGCGCGGGGTCCCGCCTCAGCCCTCGGGGACCTGGGCCTCGTGGCCGCCACGGGGGAGGGGGAGGGGCTGGGCCTGGGGGGCCACCGGCAAGGGGGGCGAGGGAGGGGTGTGTCCATCCGCAGCTCGGAGCCGTTTCTCCAGCCGCGTGGGACCGAAGGCCGGACGGAGACACGGACAGTGACCCGCGGCCTGCGGGAGACAGGAGACTCCGCCCCAGCGCCCCGTGCCCTCCCGGGCCCCAGAAAGCCCCAGAAGGCACGAACCTGGCTCGCGGCCCACGCGCTTCTCCTGGGCCGGGCGGTGCTAGAGGGGTGACCAACCCCGGCCTCGGGGCAGGGGCCGCCTGTCCTGGAGGCGCATGGGCTGGCGTGTGGGCTGACCCGTGGGCTGGTGCATGGGCTGGTGTGTGGGCTGACCCGTGGGCTGGCGCGTGGGCTGGTGCATGGGCTGACCCGCGGGCTGGCGCATGGGCTGGCGCACGTGGGCTGACCCGTGGGCTGGTGCACGTGGGCTGGCGTGCGTGGGCTGGTGTGTGGGCTGGCTGGCCAGACGAGGAGGCTGGGGCAGTGCATGGAGGCTTGGGAGCAGGGGCCTGGGCATGCATAGCGGAGATGGGGCAAGGTGGGGATGGGGGTAGGTGGTGTGTGGGGCCAGTGGCGCTGAGGGCGAGTGGGGTCCAGGAGAGGGGGAGACGCCGGGAAGGGGGACATAGGAGGTGGGCCCTGAGGAGGGTGTTGCTGGGGAGGGGGCCAGAGGGGAGAGACCCCGGGAGGCCAGCCCAGCTTTTCCCCAGGAGCAAAGCCTCGGGCTGGGACCAGGTGATGCCTGCCCAGGCTGCCTTGGGCAGGACTTCAGAACAGTGTCCCCTGGAGATAAGGGTGAGCAGCGCCCCCCTTCGGGAAGCAGAGACACTGCACTTCCCCAGATACTGGCCGAGCTTCTTCCAAACGCCCCGGGCCTGGCTGGACGCCCTGTGCCGGCCCCAGCAGGCACTCACCCCCAGCCTGTCCCCATCACGGGGTGAGGGCGCCACGGAGTGAGGGCGCGACCCCTCCCAGACCTCTGTGCCTCCGGCCCCTGCCCTCTCCATCCCTCCCTGGGCCAAGCAGACCCAGTGGCCGGGGGTCCACCCCGTGGGCAGCTGCGCCCTGGCTGCTACCTCCCGGGCCACAGAGTGGCTGTGAGCCCGTGAGTGGCCAGTGCGGCACCTGCTGGCGCCGGTTGGTCCTTGGGCGAGCCCGGAGAGGGACGCTGGCTCAGATGCAGTGCTACTTTTGTGTCCTGAGGCCACCGTCTGGTTCCCAGCACCGCCCGTCCTGGCTGTGGGCATGTGCTACCCGTGTGCTGCCCCCCACCCCACAGTGAGCAGGGAAGGCAGTGAGGAGCCAACAGGGGACTCCATCACTGGGGCAGGGGCTGCGATGGCCCCAACGGGCCTGGAGCTCCGCGGGGCCTGAGTCCAGGGTACCCCCGACGCGTGGGCTGTCTGCTGTGTCTCAGGCCCCTGGTCCGCGAGGAGGAGGACAGGGCCACTTTGCAGGGCGCTGCAGAGCCAAGGACACTCCCAGCGGGCCAGCCGCACCTGAGGGCACAGTGCAGGGCCCCGGGGCTCAGCGGGCTGCGGGGTTCTCGTCTCTTCCCAGCGCACTTCCTACTGTTGTGCCCAGGCCTCGGGCTGCCACCCCGCTGCTGGGCCAGGCCCCCAAAAGCCCACTTCCGGGACATTCTCCCTCCCAGCTCCTTACGCCCCTGACCTCCGGGTAGCTTCTCCCTTGGGGTCCTGGACCCTCCCTGCACTGCCCCCCGCCCCAGCCGCCCCCACACAGTGACCCGGCTTCAGCCCCAGGTCTGCACTTGGTGAGAAGGCGTGAGCCTCTGCTTGCTTCTGAGGGACTCCAGGAGCGACCTCAGCCTGGGGGGCTCACATGTGAGGCGGGGGGCACCCACACATCCGGGGACCCAGGCCCGGTGGGGGTGTGTCCAGGGCTGGTCTCGAGCATATTGGCCACAATGGTCTCCTTTTCCCTGAAAATCGGCCTTTTCCCCAGACAGTGGGTAGGCAGAGGCTCTTGGCGGGCACAGGGCAGTGATGGCTGAGTGACCCTGGCACGGCCACGTGTGTGGGAAAGTAGGGGAGGCCCTTCTCCCTACTTTCTCCCTACCCAGCTTGGTCAAGCTCCTGCCCCTCTTGGACCAGCCCCTTGGGATCCCGCTGCATTGGGACCTGGCCCTGCAGCCGCAGGGGATATTCGCCGGCCGCCAGGCCCAGAGCTCGGGGAGACCCTCCGGGGGCCTGGCCAGCTCTCTGCTGGCCCCTCGCGCGTCTCGGCCACCTTCTGGCTCCGCCCGCCTCTGCCCTCTGCCCGTCCCGTCCCCTCCGCCGGCTCTGGCGTCCTCTGAGTCAGCAGCCGAAGCTGAGGCCGCTGCTCCTCTCCGGAGCCCCGAGGGGCCGCCGCGGACCCCCCACAGAGGGGCTCGCGTGGAGGGCAAGTTCTGCCGTCACCTGACAGCTAATGGCTGCTTATTTCTCCACCCCCGCGCAGCCTGGCATGGCCCCCCCACTTCGGCTTGTTTCCGAGGAGAAACCGAGGCTCAGGCCTTGTCCCACAGCCACCCGGCCGGGTGGGGTCACCATCGGTTCGGGCAGCTTAAAAGAGAACCCTGGGGCCCTGGGCATCACCCCATGGGTTTTTTTTATAGCACGTGGGGTAACAGGCCAGCAGGAGACAGCAGCGGGGGGCCCCCGCGAGTCTCTGCACCCCCTTCCCTCTCATCGCATCCTCCGCAGAGCCATCCTCTGTGACGCAGCCCTTATAGCCTCAGCCTCCAGGCCCCGCTGCGCCTGCTCTCGCCACCACACACCCCCCAGGCGTCCCCTGTCAGGCCGGCGCCCCAGCCCCTGCCCCCAGCGCCTCCTGCATCCAAGGCCGCGGGGGCCAGCAGAGCAAAAGCCTGAGCGTCTTCGTCTACCCTACGGGGCATAAAGTGAGGACTCGGGACCGAGTGCCCCCTTTGGGGTGTGGGGGGGCAGCTGGACAGACGACCTGGGGCCCCAGTGGACCCCAGCTCTTCCGCGGAGCGGCCCACTGCGACTGCGCAGCCCACAGCAGGGTCCTGTCTGCATCCACCCGGACGTGAGGACGGGAGAAGAATGTGGACACGCAGAGGTGGGGCGCGGCTGCGGGAGTGTCCGTGGGGCGAGGGGCTGCGGCAGCCTCTGGGGGACGTGCAGGGGAAGCGGGTGCTCCGGCTCTTCCCGCCCCTGCCTGCTCTCAGCCACCACCTGCCGCCTCGCTCTCCCGGCCCCGTGCCCCGTCACGTGACGGTGAGACGTGATGGGGAGCCGGTGGGGCACTCACCCGTGGACACCCGGGGGGCAGACTGGAGAGCACGGGGTGCACCTGTAAGTACTGGGCACAGGAGAGACGGGGAGCCCCAGGGGAGCTCGCAGATGGCGGGGCTGAGACTGGGTTGCCTCGCGGGCCACCCAGCCCCCCCAACCCTGTGTGCCCCCATGCACGCAGCCTCCCTGCCCGGCGAGCTGTGCACCTGGGGCCCTGAGTGGGCACTGAGGCCTGCAAGAGCCACCGAGGGCTTGGGGACTCCGTTTACCGGTGGGGGCAGTGAGCACGGTCAGGCTTGTCTGCCCGGCCTCTGCGCCCATCACCTGCGGCTCCGCCTTGTTAACGCGGGCGCGTGAGTGTGGGGCGTGCGGGCTGACGACAGACACCTGCCCTTGGGGGGGGTGCGTGTGCAAGTGAGCACCCCTGCGCCCAGGGAGGGGGCTAGGGCGGCGGCATGGGCGGGGCTCAGGGGTCCGTCTCCCGACCGGCCTGCCTCCCCTGCTCACCACTAGGCCCCGGAGGACGCCAAGGACTCCGAAGTCCTTTCAGATTGCTGGACCTGACCGTGGACCCGACCGTGGACCCACCCGCCTGCCCGGCCAGAGTGACCCCGCCGGGCCTGCACAGGACTGGCAGAGCTGGCGCCGCCGAGGCCTTCCTGCTGGGCCTGACCACCCTCCCGGGCAGTGGGGGAGACTCTGGCCAGGCCCATGCAGCTTGGCCGCAGGGCAGGCGCGGCGATCTGGCGGTTTGCTCTTAACACTGGGGGGCCACAGGCGCGGGGCAGGGAGAGGGAACTGTCCAGACGGGCCCCCGTCTGGTGGCACTGGTGCCCCCACCCCCCAGGACCGTCCTGGGCACCCCTGAGCAGGCCCCGTGGTTCGGGAGGCCCGGGGGGCGGAGCGCGGCGTGGGCTCCTTGCAGGCGGCGTTCTGCGCTGGGCGGCTGGGCAACGGGGGCGCCGAGGCCCGGGGGGAAGGAGGCCGCGCCAGGAAGGCCAGTTGGGCGGGCTCCAAGGAGACGGGGCGGAGAAGTCTCAGCAGGAAGGTCACGGGGCCCCTGGGGAGCCCCCGCTGCCCTGGGCACCCGGGGCTGCTGCCCCAGCCCACAGCGGGGCCACTTCCTGTCGGGACCCGGCTGTAGCACAAAGGCCAGTAGGAGCCGGCAGCTGTGGGGGGCCGGGTCGCTCCCTCCAGCCCCTTCTCCGCCATGAGGTGCAGCGCAGGCCTGGGCGGCACAGCTGCGCCACGTTACCATGGCGGCCTCAGGCATCCACGGGGCTCCGGGCACTCGCCCCGCGGCTCAGACCTGAGGGGACGCGCCGATGTGCAGGGCGGACATTTTTTTAAATGTGCAAACAGCTCGGAGAACCCGCGGAACAAAGGGAAGAAAGGGAAGGAAGCAACAAAGGCCGGAGCAGAGGGGCAGGGCGGAGGCCGCTAATCGGATGAGCGGGGACGGGGCAGGGGTGCAGCCCCCTCCCGCACGGGGCACAGCGTGGGGGCCCGGAGGCATCCTGGAAGGGCCCCCGAGGGTGCGGCCGAGACCTGGCAGCGGGGGCGGAGGGCTGGACAGGCAGAAAGGACGCCGCCGGGACCCGGTGGACGGCCGGGCTGGAGGGAGGAACGCGAGGCACAGACGCAGGCGGGGCGGGCGCGGGCGCCGTGGACAGGACGGGCGGCAGGCGTCGAGGAGAGCCGCGGCCGGGGCTCCGTCACCTCCACAGGGGCTCAGCGTCGTCCAGCCCAACCCCTGCCCTTTCCGGGAGGACGGACCCAAGCAAGGGGGTGGGGGGTCCTCATCCCCCTGGGATGGGGCTTCCCCGGAGCCCCGCGCTGGCCCGTGGGAGCACAGAGAGCTGGAGGGAGCGAGCGTGGACAGAGGGAAGTGACTCGGGACACAGGGCGGGAAGTAGCAGGGGCAGAGCGTGGCCGCGGGGGGTGGAGGGCGGAGGCCGGGGCTGCAGGCCGGGGCCATCTTGGTCCTTGAGGCCAGGACCAGTGGAAGTGGGTGGAAGCGGAGATGGGATTGGGGGACCCCAGAGGCCACGAGAGGAGGCCAGCCCAACGGCCGAGGGGGTGGGTGCGGCTTGTTCGGGGAAGGACCTCGCAGTGGCTGCACCAGGCGGGGCCAGCAGCCCAGAACAGGCGAGGGGCCTCCCTGGAGGAGTCACCCCTGGACGTGGGAGCCCAGCGCCCACGTCACTCAGTCACACGTGGGGCAAGCGAGGTTTTCCGTAAACACTCGTTTCTTCTCCACCTGTCAGGCTTTTCTCCCATCAGATGCACCCTCTGGCCCTCCCGCGCCACGGGGGCTGCCGTGGCATCCGCACCCGGGGGCTGGAGGGACACTGCGGCGTGTGGCCCCTGTTGTCCGGCACTGCGTCCGGGTCACCACGAGGCCCGCTGGAGGCCAGAGCAGGCCAGCAAGGACAGCGTGGCGCCGTCAGTCTGCTCAGGACCACTAGCTGGTTTCCACGCGAGCCTGTGTGCTTGACTTCAGGTGTTTCCAAGCCAGCGGCGTGGCTGAAGGTCCCTGGCAGTGGACGCAGTCTGGGGCTTTCTGCCTTGGGGTGTCAAGAGCAGGGGCATGCCTGGGTTCCCTGGGGTGGGGCGAGAAGGGGCAAGTGCAGAGGGGTTTTGTCTGTGCCCAGGGACTCCCAGAGGGACTGGTTCCTGTCCCCGCCTCCGAGTGGGGTGGGCTGGCAGACTTGGGCATCGGGCTGCCACCCCGGCACCCCACAGGCTGGAGGCCACGTCCCGCCCGGCCCGGCCTCCAGTGCCCCTGGCGCCGCTGCCCTCACCCGTGACGGCTGCTGTCTGACCTCTGAGGGACGTCACCCACGAACAAGCTCGAGCTCATCCTCACCAGCAGAGCGGGGCTGTCCGAGGCGAGCGCGGCCGAGCCCGTGTCTGCTCCCGTGTCCGGGCCACAGGCCTGGGGACGCCCGTCCACCCGCATTTCAGGGCCCACCCTCTGCTGCACCCGAGGGCCTGACTCTGGGCTGCAGCCACCGGGCCCTGGCCCTGGGCCCCTGGTCACAGCAGGCGGTGGGGCTGCCTCTGAACCAGGTCGCTGCGGGCAGGAGGGCGACGCAGGGGCCCCCACCGGGGACCCCAGGCTCTGGGCACCCATTCCCACCTCCAGGGTACTGTGGAGCTCAGTTCACCCAGGTTCCCCTGTGCTGGGGCAGAGGGCTGGGGTGTGCCGGGGGGGCTTTCCTGGCTCCTCCCTTTGGGGTCTGGTCAGGTGCCCTTCTAGTGCCGCGACTTCGGGGACCAGGACTGAGGCTCCCTAAGACGCTCCAGGGCAGATGGACAGCGCCAGGGGGACCGGTCAGCCCCACTGCGGCCGTGGCGGTGCCGCGAGCGTGTCCTGGCTCCCACTCGGAACAAGTTTCCCCAAGGAAACTTCCTGAATATGCTAAAGATTCAGCGAGCGAAGGCACCTCTGCATGTGGTCACAAAAATAAAAACGGATTTTAATCTAAATGAGCAAATAGAGGACGCCAGTCACGCGACGCGACACATGTGAACACTGTGGCCACCGCGCGGGTCGCGTCGTGGGAGAACTTCGAGAAGCAGGACGGGGATTCGGGGTGCGTGGCCCGGGGGCGGCCGCGGCGGGGCGTGTGCTCACGCGCACGTGCGGACAGAGACGAGCCCACAAGGCCTGCGGGGCAGGTGCTGCACCCACGGGCCGGTGTCGGCGGGAGCGTGTCCAGTCCTCGGCGCCGGCGGGAAGCTCAGCTTCTTCCTTCCGGAGGAGAACGCGGGCTGGGCGCGTGGCTGCGTCGGGCTTCCGGAGGGAAGCTGGGGGCCGGGGGTGCCTTCCCGGGTGGGGGAGACTGCGGCAGCCCCGTCCCTGTCCAGGCCCCGCAGAACTGGTCTGGGCCACAGTCCCGAGTGTTCAACGGGGGGCCCCCTGGTGTGCCCTGCGCCCCCCAGAAGAGGGGGCAAGAGCCAGGCTGACCCGTGCACGGAGGGGCCAGGAACAGGGAGGCCAAGCCGGGGTCCAGACGGCCACTCTCCACCAAGGGGAGCCCCCCTCGCGTCCTACCCCGCTGGGTTTTCAGGGGCGACAAGGCCGGAAAGCAAACCGGGGGCAGGTGCTACCTGTCTCCACAGAGAAGCCCCGGGGCGGAGACCCCAGCTCATGCGCCTGGCCCAGTGCTGCGGCCCCTGAGCAGCGCACCCACTCCCGGCCGGCCTCCTGGCCTTCACCCTCACACCTGGTCAGCCGTGTGCCCACGCTGGAGACGCCCCGCGGCCTTCCCACGGCCCCCGTGCAGGTCCCCAGGAGGGGCGGCAGGTACGGAGGGCAGGTGTGGCCCTGCACCCCACACCAGGTGGGTGGGGGGGTGGGCAGGTGGAGCCACCGGGAATTTAGGTGACGCCCCCCCCGCACCATAGGCAGCCGAGGCCCAAAGCTGAGGCTGCTCTCTGCAGCCAGCCTCAGCCCTGGGGCGCTCGTGGTGTGGAGGGCAGGAGGCCGTCCTCAGAGGCCGCTGACCAGGAGCACACGCCCAGGTGCCCTCTTGGGGCCCGAGCTCTCCTCCCGCCACAGGCCAGTCCAACTCTGCAGCCACGCTGATGCCCACAGGGGCAGGCTGCCGGGGTGGGGGGCGGAACGCTCAGTCCCTGGCCACCTTGGGCGCCTGCTCCCACCTCACCCCTTAAGGCCTCTGGTCTCCTCCCCACGCCCTCTCTGGACTCCCCAAGCTGCTGTCGCTCCCTGGCCCCTCTCAGCTCCCTCCATGCAGGGCAAACCCAGAGCCGGGCAGGGTGCAGAGGCAGGGATGGGGCACTTGGGGAGGCCCGGCATGAACGGGTGGGGGGTTAGCAGAGGAAGCGCTGAACAGCCCACCCAGCTCGGTGCAGCCCAGCACGGCCTGGCGTGGGGTGCAGGGCCACACCTGCCTCTGTACCTGCCGCCCCCCCTTGGGGCCGTGCACAGGGGACATGGGAAGGCCATGGGGCATCTCCAGTGTGGGAGGTGGCTGACCAGGCGTGAGGGTGAAGTGGGGCTCAGGAGGCCGGCCTGGAGCGGGTGCCAGCCTCGGGCTCCCCGTCAGCAGGGAGCAGAAGGCAGTGGGAGTAAGGACGCGGGTCGGCCAGAGGCCCTGACACCAGCCAGAGGGGCTGCCCCACCTGACCCTGCTCTCCTCTGCCCGCCCAGGGCCAGGGCCTGGTCCAGAGGCCCCTCCCCCTGAGCGGGGTGAGCTCACCAGTCCCTGCTCCCCCCAGCGCTGGGGTGACGTGTGTCTATAGCACCCCGTGTCACCGCAAAGGGGACAGCCGCCGCCTGGGGATACCTCACCGGACGGGAAGCCCAGGTCTCACTGGACTTGAGACCAGGAGGCCATTGTTAAGGCCGTGCCCTGCCTGTTAGCACAGGGGCCAGCAGCCCTCACGCGGCCACGGGCTGTGTTGGCTGCAGAGTATGGTGGCCCGGGGCTTCGCACAGGACTCCTGGGGACCCCCCCCCGGTCACCTGCGAGCTCACGGGCCCCAGCCCCGGCCCGTCCAGGGTCTCCTGCTCCACCCGGCCCAGGCGGCATCCGCAGGGCAGGCAAAACACAGCTAATTTGCAACATCTCCCGTTCACCGTTTGGGGGTGTAGCTAACAGAAACCACGACTCGAGTGACCCTTTAATCTTAGGGCATTAATATTTCATCGTGGCTTTGATTGCATATAAAGGCAGTTCAAGGGCATATTTTCACCTAAAGGTCTAATAACGTAGCAGCACTGGCCCGGCCCGCGCCTGTCGGGTCCCGCTCCACGTTCGTACCATGTTGCTTAAATAGGGTCTGTTCTTAATAGTCCGTGTTCTGGTTCTCTGCTGTCTTACACGAACCACGGGGCCTGAAGATGCTTTATCAGCGCTCTTGGGTGAAGAACAAAACCATCAAGACCTTTTGGGGACAATGACAATCGCCTGGTCGGAGTCTCTGTTGACAGAGGGGCCATCCGCATGGGCCGGTGTCACAGAAAGCGTGGGGACATCCCCACCAGCTCTGAGGGGCTGTGAGCCCTCCCGAGACAGCACCCAGAGCCGCCCTAGCTCCGGGCAGCCTCGCCACTCATAGCCTCTGAAATTGGTATTAATATTTTAGCTTTTCACCAACAGCATCTTTCGAGTAATTAGCTGACACGCACCCTCTGTGCGCCCTGTGGTCCCTCAGATATTGGTTTATGAGCATTCCCCGGAAGAGGAGGAAGCCGCTGGGGTGCCTGCTCAGGGGGCGGCATCGCGGGGTGCCTGAGCGCCCCCGGTCAGCCGCGGGCAACTCTTCCGCCGTGCCCACCTGGCTGAGACGCCATCCAGGCCACCTCCGTAGCTGCTGGCCTCGTTGGACACGGCTCCTGCTTTGTGCTATTCTGTTTTGGGGGTACAGTTTGGACCTATGGTTCCTTGAAATCTTTGTCCTGTAATAATGAGCCATATTTTAAGATTCTCGTGTGTTTCTAAAGCGACGTCATAGCCTTTTGTGGCCCAGGAGCTTCTGAGCAGGTGGCGTGGACTTTGCAAGGGGCACAAGGCATGGGCAGAGGAGTTTCTATGTGTGTATGATTTAGGGTATTTTTCTTTCTTGCAAATCATCATGAAGAGCATAGGAGTGAGGCTTTTTCCCCATAAGGAAATCAAGATACTTCGAGATACTTTTCTCAGATTCCTACCCGGGCAGAGTCCGCTCTGGCTGACGCGGGCACAGTGGCTTTGGCTCTGTTTGGGGGCGAGCGCCACGCAGGGAGGCGTCTGCAGGCCAGTCCGTCTGAGTCCTTGGCCCCCCAGCAGGGCGGCAGGGGAGCAGCAGCTGGCGCGGGCCCAGCCCACACTGTCCCGAAGCAAAGCCTGACTGTCCAGGCCCGGGCCCGGGGACAACGGAGCCAGGAGCACATTTTACTCCTTTGGGAAAACAAACACTAAACTTAATCGCGGTCCCCACACACCCCGAGCCCACGGAGCGGCGGGAGGGAGCCGTCCTCCTCGGCACACAGCATGTGGGGAGCGAGGGCCCGGGGGTCAGCGCCGGGCCCGCGTCCTTCCCTGGGTGACCAGGGCAAGGGGTTTGGCGACGCCCACAGCGCGGTTTCCTTTTCTGCACGTGTCTCTCACCCCTTTCGTTTCTTGCTCCAACGGCAACTGCTCTGAGGACTTTCAGAACCCCGTACTGGGAATTAAGTGGCAGGGAGGAGGTGAGAGGCGAGCCACCCGGAGGCCACCGGGATGGTCGCACAGCTCTGGACCATGAGGCCAAATGGCATCCGTTACATTTTGTCGTGACAGCGCACGCCAGCCCGCGGGCCTCGGGATCCCAGAGGGCGTGTTTCACTTCAGCCCGGGCAGCGACGGCAGCGACGGCATCGCCGGCCTCGACAGCCTTCCAAACAGGCCGCAAATTCACGTCCAAGCATCGCTCTTTCAAGCACCGCTCTTTCCCGTGCTCCACCACAGCCTGACTCTCGTGACTGCTGCTCGGTTCCCCGCGTCTCTAGAGGAAGCTGTTTCACGGGGGCACGACGCCAGCAGGGGAGCGGGTGGGAAAGACACGGCGGCTGCTGAGTCTTTTAGGGATCATCTTCCGGAACGGAGGGCTGACCTCTCCCGCCGGGGCTTCCGCCCTGCCCACTCCTGGGGGTGGGCTCGGGTCCTGCAAACAGCAACCCCCGGACAGAGGGCCAGCGGCCGGCCGGCGGGGTGCGCTCCGTGGGCGGGGGCCCGGCGGCGGTGGCTCGGGGAGCCCTCCCTTCCAGGGGCTGGTCCGCCTGGGCCGGGTTGCTTTTCGCTGACTGTGGGGCCTTCCCTGGGCCGCCCTGGCGTGGTTTGTTCTCTCTGGCTTTGGCTTTTGTTTTGTATTTGGTCAACAAATGTCACTCAAGGCGGGGCGCGGAGGAGAGCGCTGCAGCGGGGCTCACACCTCAGCAGCAGCCGGCACCGACCCTGGAGGCAGCCCCAGCCGCGACCCAGGGCCCGGGGGCGGCGCCCACATACGGGAGTTTAGCGAGTTTGATCTGGACACAATTCTGGAAAGGAAAACCAGGTAAGCCGGGAGCTTATCCAAAGTCTGGCGAAACACAAGATCGTTTTCAGTGGGAAGAGCCTGAAAAGTCATCTCCAGCCGGGCCTGGCTCTGGGGGCCCGGGGGCCGGGCTCCAGGTCGGGGTGCCGCTCCCCAGCACCCGCCGACCCGCCCGCCTGTGGCCAGCACCGCCACTGTTCATGTGAGAGCCGGCGTGGCCGCGGCAATGTGGCCAGGGCTGCACCTCCACAACCTTGCACGCCCAGCTTGGATGGGGCCCAGCACCCCCCACCATTCCCCCGAGTGGCGCCTGCTCTCCCGCATCAGTGGGGCCGTGGTGGGGTGAGGCGGTGCTGGTGGTGCCAAGTCACCCTCCGTGGCGAGCTCACCAGAGGGGCAGGACCGTGCTCCCCTAGGCAGTGCTCTCCCTCTGAGGAACTGCGCCGTGTCCCTAGAGCTGCGGCCGGGCACCCCGACGGCCCCACCCTTCCCCAGTGAATGCCCGGCGTGAGCGTAACACCTGCTCTCACAAGAGGAGGGCGAGGGAGGAGCAGGGAAATGTCTCCCCTCCGTTGTGGGAAGTCTTGCTAAACTGAGGCGCTGTCCTGTCCTGCCGCCAGCTGGGGGACAAAGAGTGGGCTTCTGGGGACGCACGAGGACACGGCGAACAGGCGTGGCTCTCTGGGGACAAAATACGTATCATCCCACCCAGTCAGTTCTCAGACAACAATGAAAACTCCTTTGTGAAAACAGGCGCAGGACACGCCGGGCACTGTACACCAGTCGGGCCGCGGGTGGGAACTCAGCAGGCGACGAGACAGCGCAGGGAGAGGAGACGACCGTCCTCTGGCCGCATGTGGCACAGGTCACTTCCGCCAGGCCCGCCCCGCCGGCCCGCACCTGGGGGCGTCGCACACTGGAAGTGACCCGCACCTCGCGGCAGCCAGACAAAGAGCGCCTGGAAGAGGCGGCACTGAGTCAGCGCTCACGATGGCTGAACCCCCACGCGGGGACGGCCAAGCCGGGGGAAGCGCAGCCACTGCTTTGTGAGCGTTGAGCTAGATTTCAGAGCACAGAGCGTATTTCAACTTCAGGTTTCTAGAAATTTAAGTTCATTGCTGTTCTAAAGTAAGTTCTTTTCTTTCAGGAACAGTCACGTGGCCCCCAGAAGAGAGACCTGCAGCTCGCGATGACGGACTTTCTTGGTTTCATAACCCATGGAGCATCTAAGGCCTCAAGCCCGGTCACACACGCGCCGACCTTGCACACGTGCACGCGGACACGGCCCACAGGATCAAGCCCCAGGAAGGAGCCTCGCATTTTCCCCCATTACTGAATCAAACGCTTTGCGGTTAAGCCTGGTTTTATCAAAAACAGCAAAGGGAATTTCTTTTACGCACCTCCCGGCTCCTCCTATAGAAAGAAGCAGGCTTGGCCGGAGCTGAAGCGGATCTGCAACAACATTTACATGACAACATGGGATAAAGGAGAGAAAACTTTCTTCTCAGAAGCATAAGATGGAGCCAGAAATGCAGGCGTGGCCTTGCGGACAGTCCTCGGCGGCGGCGGCCCTCCTCGTGTCCAGTGTCATCCTCAGCCGTCCCACACGGATCTGGGGGGACAGTCAGACAGCATCACTCTCCACGGCCCTTGCCTCCCGCACAGACCCCACTCCGCGGAAGCAGGTGCTCTGGGCTTGTTCCTATGGCAACTCGCACACTTGCAATATGTAGGAAGAAGGGAGCGTCTACTCACCTGTGCCCATTCCCGGCCTCAGCCCTGGCTGTGCCCAGCTCTGCTGGCCCACTGCTGTCTCTGGCTCCTGGAGAACTGAACGTGGCCCGGGATGGCACGGTCCCCAGGCCCGGGCAGGCACCGGCTTCAACCCCGCAGCGGAGGCGCCTGCTGGCTCTGTCCCCACCCCTGCCCGGCCGGGAGCAGGGAGTGCCAGCTCCCTTTCACAAGGCTATGGCTGCCTCAGCCATTTACCCCAGGAAACTGCTTAGGGTCCATACGAGACAATTTAACGTCCCACCATGCTGGCAACGCCTCACAATAAGGTGCCTTTACCCCACATGCAAGCTAAACCTGTCCGGACATCCGATGCCTCACCCCACAGCCTGCGTCCCACGGGCTCCCGTGCCACGGTCACTGTCCGAGGCTTTCCCATGTTGAGATCTGCTCTGCAGCAGAGGGATATGCAGACAACCTACTTCTGTCCACCCTGGCTTCTCGGAGCACAGCTCCACAGCAGCCCCCGGCCCTGTCCACCCTCCCAGGACCCGGGGCCACTGCCAGGAGCTCCCCTGGACCGCAGTTCTGCGTAGCGTGAAGTCCTAAAACAGCATTTTGACTTCAGGACATGAAATGACAACGGGGAGACCTGGGTGTGTGCCCCAAGACACCCCCGGGAAGATCTGGTGAACTCCCTTTCATTTTTTGGGTAGGAAAAAACCAGGATCACATAAGGAATAACCCTTGACCCCTATTGCTCTGCCAGACACCCCAGAACAGGATGCATCTGATAAGTTTTGTCCTGACCAGTGATGAAAGCTGCGGTGGCTTCTCAGAGCCATCTGCTACCACGGGCTCTCGCTGGGCCTTCTCACTCATCAGACGATGGCACGGAATGTTCATGAAAATCCCGGGATGTGTTATTTTTTAATCCAAACGCAGTCATCTTAAATTTAACGTGAGATAGGGTTTCTCGGTTCCTCTCCATCTGTGTGTCTGCGTGTGTGGCAGGGGGGCTGAACCTCAGGGTCTTACTATTTTAGGGTCCCGTGCCCTGGCATGGCAGGTCGGCAGGATGACCCTTCCGGGCACGCCCCAGCCCCTGCCCACCGCACCCGGCACAGCTCAAAGCTTTTAGAATCCTAAAAAATGTGTCCTTGCCTCGCCTGCTCCCAGGTAATCATTAAAAATAAGACAGTTCATGTTAAAAGGGAAAAACTTAAATTCGTGTGCATGGAACACCTATAAAGCACGTGCATGCAAATAACAGGCCCGCGGACACCTACAGCCACACGCCTGTGTCTAGTGTGTGCGGGAAACGCAGACGGGGACTGAGCTCCTGATCAAACTCTAGCTCTCAAAGTGCCCTCCCTGTGCCCCCACCCCGTCATGTCTGCAAACACCGTCGGGTCTGGGCTCGGCCGCAGAGCCGCTGGGACGGAGCTGGGTCAGCGTGGCCTCCCAGCAGAGCCGGACGCGACGCCTTGGCGTGGCTGGCCCCGAGCCCTGGGCATGAGGAGTGGACTCTCACCTCGGGGGGGCTCCCGGCTGCTTCCCTCGCTGACTCCCTGCTGAGCTCTTTCTAAACCCTCACCTTGGCAGACAGAGTGACTTCGCACTGCGGTGACGGTCGTGTGTGTGTGACTCTTGGTCTCTTTCAGGGTTAATGTTTTCCCTGTTTTTAATTCATGGGTGACTCAGGACATGCATAAATGTTTCCTGGAGAAGCTCTGAAAGGCTCCCCCACGTCACTAAGTACAAGCCACGTGGAGCTGACATTCGGGTGGTTTCCTCCATGGGAGACAGCTCTGAAGCGCTGATATTCATGCTTATGGACACTGAATCGGTTTTTAAGATCAGCTGCTTTTCAGAATTAACACCTAGCAGGTCTTACTTTATGCGCGTAATGTTGCACACCCCTCCTGGCTGTTTACACATGTACGCTCTTGTTTATTTCCGATCATCCACGCGCAGGAAGACCGGGGGGTTGCCGCGTGGCTGAGCTGAGCTGTGGGCAGACTGGGGGCGTCTCCTGCACTCGTGTGTTGTTAGGCAGTTGCCGCCGCCAGGCACAGGCGAGACTTCCTGGCACTTCTGGCTACTGGAACAAACACTTGTCTAGCGAATTATTTGAATTTGCCGTAGACAATTATGACAAATGCACACCCATTAGGAGGAGAAAAAGAAAACTCTTTGCAACGTGACACATCACACTGTTGCTATCGATGCAGACATACATCTCTGGATGGTCTGGAAACTTCCACAACAGACCCTCTAGGAAGCTGTGGCTTATGCATATATGGGACTGTCACAAAGCATGTCCCTGCCTACCTAGGACTCGTGGAAAAGCCTCTCCAATGCCAATCAGTGCTATCGCTTGGCTGTTTTGCTGCAGGCCTCTCCAGGCTCTCGCCAAGACGATCTTAAACAGAAAGCAACCCCTCACCTCCTCAGAGGAAGAGACACTGTCTCCTCCTGGGGACGTGTGACCTTCTCGCGTGATGACTTTTGAGGACATAAACGTCTATCAAGGACTTGCACAGTGCACCCGAGGCCTGGCCCTCTCCTGACGCTGTGTGGCCAGGGGCTGCCTTCACGGGGGGCTGCTCCCTGGCTGGAGGCGGCTCTGAGTGTGCTGGTTTCAATCACGGTCCTCCTATATATTATTCATTTCTTCACAGACACCTCAAAAGCCTGCGTGCCTTGAGCTCCACTCCTGTAAGTGCCTCCAAATGGGATGGGACAGGAAGGCGATCGTCAAGCAGATGGATGCCACGGGGTGATGTGTTCCCACTTTGTATACAGTAAACCAAGGTCTGGCCATTTTTTCTAGCTTCTGAGTGTGTGTGTGTGTGCCAGAGCGTGAGTCAAGTATTATTTTACTTCCTCTTCGAGGAAAAAAGAAGAATTAGATATTCTGGTAAAAGAACTTGAAAAAAAATCTAGCTCGGGCCCTCCCCCAAAATAAAACTTTAGACACGTCCGGGGAAGATCCTGGCGCGGGTGCGTCATAGGCAGGCCCGGCGGCTCCCCCGGGGGGCGGTGGGGCGTCCCCCTCTGCAAGTTTCTAAAACCGAAAGTGCCTTGCACCCACCCTATAGGGGAGCACGTGCGGGAACACTCGGGGGAGCACCTCTGCGCGCCCCAGCAAGCGGAGGAGGGAGGGCGGCCCGGCCCGGGTGCTTTGCTTGTTGCTCGCGCGGGGCGCGGGTTCTGCGCCAGTGGAGCGCCGGGTGCGGGGTGCGGGCTCCGCCGTGAGAAGCTGCGCAGCCTTGGGGGGCACGTGTCAGACACACACCCTGACTTCGCGCGGCCTGTCAGCCAGGCAGCCGCCTCCTGGGCCGCCGGCGGGTCTATTTCATCTCCACCCTCTGCAGGCCCGAGCAACAAGCGCGCGATCACCACCGCGCGCGGCGTCTGGCTAGGGAAGCGCGCTGCAAAATTTTGTCTGCTAAAAATACAAACTCGCTCCCGAGGGGGTGCGCGGGCACCGGCCTGCGCCCCGCCCCAGCTGAGCGGCACCTTCCCGACCCGCTAAACTCGTCCTGCCCAGGCGGAGGGCGAGGCCGGGCCCTGGTGCTCGTTTCTCTGGAAACTGGAGGCCCCTGTGGATGGAGCCAGTGCCTGCCTTGTCTTTTTTCTGTTTTGTTTGGGGCACTTTAAAGAACACAGCTCCTGGAAATGGGGGGACCAGCCTCCTTCACACGCAATGCAGTCATCCACTTTGCGGTTTTAAAACAAGGTCTGAAGTGTGAAAACAATTACGCTTCCCAGCATCCAAACAAACCATCTTCAGTTTCACTCTGGACGGCGCCTGACAGCTACGCGGGGAGCTTCTGTTCCTTCCTCTTAGAGGCCCATCGTGAGTTCCCGCCGCTCCCCCCATGTCTGCCATTTTAGATGGGAGAGGCTCACGGTGCCCCTGCATCTGGGAGCCTTCTGTGTTGACTCCCAGGAACAGGGACATGCCCGAGGGCGGCCATCGACCTTGGAAATCACTTTCCAAGCTCACTGAGCCAGGCTCTTAAAATGTGCAGCGTTTTTAGAAATATTTAAATTCCACCAGAATTGTCTATTCTAGTGAAATACAGCACGCCACTCATGGCAAGCCTGTGCTCCCATTTTGGCGTACTTTGAACCCAATTTATTGCCTTTACTTTTTAATTAAAACAGACTCTTCCACAGTCGGTGACGTCCCTACTCCACGGCCTCCGACACCTGGCGTGTGGGCCCCGGCGTCACTTAATACACCTTTTAAACTGGCTTCCTCCATCACTCCGTCTGATTCAAAAGCATAAGTTAAATGAAATCTATGAGTCTATTTTGCCAGGAACATGCGAGCAAACCAGAGGCCTTGATGCAAAATAAACATTATACTGGCAGGAAATCTGGCCCCAGGCCAGCGACCGCAGCCAAGCCTTTATTTAGCTTCGTCTGTGCTAAAACACTTGCATCAACTCGGGAAAAGTGCACGGCAGCCTGCAGAAGCTTTCGTGGAGAAAATAAAGGCCAGCGCCAGTCCCTCTCCCTCCATCGTGTGTCTGTGGTATCTGAGAAGACGCCTCCAACCCGGAGCTCGGGCTGGGCAGCGCCGGCCCCAGGAAGGCCCCTGCCCGGGCCTGGAGGCGCCTCCCGGCCTGCGGGGCTGCAGCGAGCTCGCCTCGCGAGTGTGGCCACCGCAGCCTCGGCTGAGGGCCCGGGGCCCGGCCGGTCCCCAGGGGGCGGCTGGCGCGGGAAAGCCTCAGGCCCGCCGCGGCCACAGACACCGCCTGGAGGGGCGGCCGAGCGCCACAGCCACGGAAAGAAACTGCAAAGAATCCCCCAGATGCGCGCCCGCGGCCCGGACGGCTGGCCGGAGGAGCAGAGCTTACCGCGCCTTTCAAAGGTCTGTACGCGCCAGAATAAACCCAGAGTTTGATAATCGCGGGTGCCGTCGCCTCTCCTCGGAGTCCCGGGGCGTCCTCGCCTGGCGGCCGGTGTCCTCGCGGCTCGCGGCGGTCGGGGCGCGCGCGTGTCCCGGAGGTCGGCCCGGAGCGCCTCCGCCCGGGCCCGCGGGTCCGTCCCGACGGGCACCGAGTCACCGCGGCCGGCCCGGCGCACCCGCCGGCGAGCAAGGGCTCGCTTCCAGGGCTGCGCGCCCGCGGTCCCCGCGGGGCCGGCCGGGCTGGGTCTCGCTGTCCGCCGTGGCTCGAGTACGCTCGGCGGGGCCGCGCCGCCCGGGGTGACCGCCGAGGGCCTCCGGCCGCAGCCCCGCGCCCCCCCCACCCCCGCGCCCGCCGGCCGGAGAGCGCGGCCGGCCCGTCGGGTCCCCCCGCGCGGGGCTGGCGCGGCGGCCACTGCGCGCGGGCGGCGGCGGGAAGCGGCCGGGCCGGCCAGTCCCGGGCGCGGCCGCGCGGGCTTCGGGGACGGCCGGGGGCGGCTCGGGAGCCCCGTCCCTCCGGAGCCGAGCCGGGCCCTCCGGCCGCGCCCCGCGCGAGGTCAAAGAGCGCCCCTCGCCCTCGGGGACGGACAGAAACTCGGGGCCGCGGCCGGTCAAGGCGCGGGCGGCGCGGGGCCTCCGGAAGGGGGCGGGCCGCCAAGGGCGCGACGCGGGCCGGGCCGCCACCCTCCGCTGATCAAAGAGGCGGCTCGCCCGACCGACCGCGCGAGGGGCGGCGTCGCCGACGCTCCGGCCCGGCCCGGCCGCCTTTGTCCCTTTCAGCGCGGCCCTTCCGCTGCCGGCGCCCGGGCGCACAAAGGGCCTCCGCGCTTCGCCGCCGTCGCCACAGCGCGGGCCGGCCCGGGGCGGCGGGCGGGGCGCGGCCGGGGGGGCCCCCCAGCCCGCCTCCGCGGAGCGACGCGGGGGGGGGGAGCGCGGGGCGCCCCCGAGCGCCCCAGCCCGCCGCGTCGCGCGTGTGCCGGGCCTGGGTTCCGCGCGGCGCCCCCGACAGCAGCGAGTGTTTGAGACTTACGCGCGCTGCGACCTGGAAAAAAAAAGCCCCCCGCGCCGGCCGCGCGCCCCGAAGCCGCCCCCGCGGTCGCTCGCGCCCCGCCCGCGCCCCCCGCCCGGCCACGGCAGGACAGCCCGGCCGGCGAAGCCCGCGCTGCCGGCGCAGGAGCGAGGGGAGAGGGCGGAAGGGCCCGGAAAGTTCCCGAACACTGAGGTGAAGCCTCACGGGGCAGGCGGGCGCGGAGCTGGGGGCGCCCCCCCCCGCGGGGGCCCCCGCCCGCGCGAGCCCCCCGCCGGCCTGCCCCGAGGCCGACAAAGGGCGCTGCGCCTCCGGCGACGAGTCGCCTTCAAAGGGCTGCGGGAGCCAAGGGGGGGGGCTCCGCGGGGAGGGGCGTCGGGACCCGCCGGACGCCCCAGGACGGTCCCCAGGGCGGCCCGAGCGCGCGTCCCACGGGCCAAGTGTGCGCCAAGCGCGGGTCCACGCGGGAGCCCCTGCTGGTCCCGTCCCGGCGGGGCCCAAGCTCCAGCCACGGCCGCCTGGGGGGGGCGTGGGGCCCGCGCTGGCTTCAGCCCCACGAGTCCCGCGCGGGGAGCGCACGCGCGGGCGGGGCGGGCGCTGGGGTCTCCGAAGCCACCGACGCGCGTGGCTGCTCCTCTGGGTGAGGCTCGCAGCAGCGGCGCCGGCCGGGCCGGTGGGGGTGGGCGCCCGGCCCGCCCGGCCCAGCCCAGGGAGGAGCCGGCGGGCCCCAGCCGCGGGCTTGCCGGGGGCCAGAACCGGACCTGAGCCTCCCGTCCAGGCCGGGCTCTGGCGACCCGGGGGCTCCGGGCCGGGGCCTGGGCGGGCAGAGTCTTCTCTGCGCTGCACCCGGCTTGTCAGGAAAGGCTCCCGGGTCGCGCGGGGAGGGGAGCGCAGCCCCGCGCTCTCCGGAGCTGCCGGCCTCACTAGGACGAGGCTGGAGGGCCGGGCCCACCGCGGCCCGAGGAGCCGCCCGCCGGTCTCCCGCGCCCGCGCCGCCGGGCCTGCTGGCCGCGCCAGCCTGGACAGAGACGCGACAGGCCCGCTGCCCGGGGCCGCGTGACCCGGACTCCCCACGGGACCTCGGGCCCCACTCCTACTTAGCCGGTGCCCCCCTAAGCTGCTCTGTCACGTGTCTGGTCTGTGAGCAACGGACTGGGGGTGGGAGGAGGCACCGATACCCCAACTTTGAAATGGAAAAAAAAAGTTGAAAACGGTGGTTGGGGCCGGGCTGGGAAGCAGCGGCCGGGATTCATCTCGGGGCGCCACAGGGGTTTCCGGGCAGTCAGTTCCTGCGGCTCCTGGTCTCCCTCATTACGCTTCTCCGTCAGTCTTGCAGCAAATCTCTCGCTCGGCAGCGGAGGCCAGCAGGCAGGAGGACAGGCCCGCCAGGGGCTGCAGCCACCTCGAGCCTGCCTTGCCCCGGCCGGGGCCTCAGCTCTCGCTCCCCTGCCCTGCTGCTCGGGAGTGTCCCCCGAGAAACCCGCACCTCACCTGCTCGGTGGCTGATAATTAATTTCACATTGTTGCTAAGATCGTCTTTCTGGAGGCTTAGCTAGTGTAGAAACTTGAATTGCATTATAGCAAATATTGCATCTAGTGTAATCACTAACTTTTCATCCATAAAAATATTGAAATCACTTTTGATATTAGTTAAAAGTCAATATTTAGAAGTGAAAATTCAAATCTCTTGCTCTAGGCTACCATCGGGAAGCATGGATTTAGAAACTCTTGTAAGTTGATGAGATAGGTAATTAGCTTTTATGTTAATTGACTGCTGTGAGTTTGTTGTATGACACTTCTTCATATAATATGCAAATAGCATGAACTGTTTAGTTTTATTAGACAATATAATTAGAAATCTAAAGGACGCATTTCTACGAAGATTAACAAAGGTTGATAAAGGGTGCAGTGCTCTTTGCATCAGAACAAAATAAATTCCATCTGGACTTAATCGATAAGAGATTTTAAGTAGATTTTGCTTAGAGAGCCAAAATCAGCCGGTTTATAAGAATTTACATTTTTCCAGCGACCATAAAATTGATATTAAAACAGGTGAAATAATGCTATCAGTTTTAGGGACAAAATAACAAAGATTTCAGCACACATAACAGTGAATTTATGATTACACAACATCAAAATTTTGCCTTCTATAATTTGAATAGTGGGGAAAAGCCATTCTTATCATTTGAAACAAAATATTTGCAAGTGTTCCTTGTTCTTATTATTCCTTGACATAGTAAAGTAATAACAAAGTGTATGCTCAGGTTGGGAGAAAAACAGTCGTAATAAAATAACAATAATGAAATGAGGGGGGCTTTCCCCAGAATTTGAAACAATTGAAATTTGAATACCAATATTTACATATTAAATATCAACCACAGCTTTAATTCTTTAGAACCTCCTTTTCAATTTAACAGAAAAAAAACCCAGAATTAGAAAAAAAATCGCCAGGTAGTGAGGAAAATTGTAACAAAAAAAAGAATAACGTGAGAGGCAGATTTTCCCAGAATGCAAAACTAGTCAATGTTAGTTTAAATCTTAACCTAATTATAAAATTAATTAAGCTTAAATATTAGTTTTGAAATATTAAATACCAATCGCATTTTTTATTTCGGAGCCTATTTTCAACTTAGCAGACAAACAGAATGGGAGAGAAGCCGCAGAATGGGGCCACGCGGGGTGCTGGGGCCACTCAGCTGGGCTTCTCCTGAGGCTCAGCCTCGGGCTGCCCTTTGGTTTTCCACACGCCATGGCTGCGCCGCCCGCCTTTGCTTCCCGGTTCATAAAGTTCTCTGTTGCGCTTCGGAAGCTCCCACCGCACACATTTTGGGGAGAGTAGGGGGACGGGCTCTCCCCCGCCGGGCCTGGCCCACGGAAGCCCCTCTCCAGGCCGGGCCCTGCGCCGTCGGCTCTGCCCTGGCCTGGGCTGGCGCAGCCGGAGGAGCTTGACGGTCAACGTGAGACACGGGCAGGGAGAGGAGAGCGGCCGGGCACAGAAGCCAGAGCGGCAGCCCGCGCCGTCTGGGGGTTCCTCGGCTCACAGACGCCCTCCGAGCCCCACCCTGCGCTGAGCACCCCCCAACACAGCCCGTGGAGCAGGGGACGCTTCCGAGAGTCCCAGTCGGCGTTAAATTCTTGTGAAAGGCCCGACGCCTGGAGTCCAGTCGCCGGGAGCGCGGGCGCAGAGGACCGCGGGACATGGCGTCGGCGTTTCATCGTCTTCTGCCCAACAGAAACAAGCCTGTCGCGCCGTCCCTGCTGGAGCGTGGCCGGCCAGCGGCTGCCTCGACGCCCCAGAAAGCCCTTTCCCACGCGAAGGGGCTCCCGCCTGGGACCCGGCGGCTCGACCCTGTGACGGGAGCCAACGACACTGCAGCTCTAAGGGGAGAGCCTGCAGTTGGCCAAGCCGAGGAGCTGGGGCTCCCCCAAGATGGGGCACCCACGCGCATGCCCATGCCGTCCCTGGGCACGAGACCACATGCCAGCCTGTCTCTGGGGGTCATGGCCTGAGTCTGGGAGGAGGCGGAGCCAGCAGCGAGGGGACCCTGGGCCAGCAGGGAGGGGACCCCGGCCCCCGCTCCTGCCAGCTGGCAGCACGCTGCCCTCCACCAAGGGCCCAGGCAGGCGGCTCTGAGGGCTGGATGGGGTCCGACCGAAATTCACATGTTGAAGCCGCAGCTCCCAGGACCAGGGGCCTCAGCTGGGACAGGGGTGGAGGAGGTGGCTGAGGCCAGACGAGGCCTGCGGGCAGCCTGACCCAGCCTGACCACATCCTTCTGGAAGCGGGGGCAGGGCAGGGCAGGCGGCCACTGAGGGCTGGGCCGGGGAGGACGCGTGTCCACTGGCCTGGGGAGAGGCTGGGAACGGCCCCGCAACGCCAGCTGGGAGGACGGGCAGGTGGCCCGAGCTGGCCCAGGCATGGCCTCACTCACTGTGGCCCCAGAGCCGCAACACAAGCCACAAAACTGATGTCACTGAGAAGCGGAGACGGGGCTACTGCCAGAGGGTCACTCCCAGACCAGAGACCCAGCCGCCGCAAGGACAGGCCCGGGGTCGCGGGCAGCCAGGCCCCCTCAGCTCCTACCCCTGCCCTGGCCGGGGTTCCCCTCAACCTGCTCTGACCAGACAAGCCCTGGCTTCCCTGTTCTTCCAGGCTCTTGCCTGTCAAACTGGAGCGAAAGAGACCCTCCCCTTACATCACCATGTGGAGCGCCCAAGAGGAGGCCCCTCCAGGGCCCACACAAGAGGCCAAGTGTGGGTGTGACCCCCGGAGGTCTTTGTTCATCGGCACCTTAAAGTGACAGGAAGGCGAGGGCTGCTGACCACCACTCTCGCCTTACTGATGGGCAGGAGGGCGGGGACAATGACCTTCAGGTGTCCGGGAAGTAAGCTGGTGATTTCCACTCGGAGCGCTGTGAAGAGCCTGCTGCGCTGTTCCCACTACCACCCCTCCCTGCTCCTGCCTCCTGAGTCTGAGAGCAGCTCAGATGGCACCCTGGGCGCTCAGTGTGGCCTGCAGACCACCGCCAGATGCCCAGCCCCTCCCGCCCACAGCGTCACTCTGCGGAAACAAGCCTGTTAGAGCCGATGTGTGAGGAGAACTGGGTGAGAGTCCTAATGTGGCAGAGGAGGTGATGGTGGTGATGGTGATGGTGATGGTGGTGGTGATGGTGATGGTGGTGATGGTGGTGGTGGTGATGGTGATGGTGGTGATGGTGATGGTGGTGATGGTGGTGATGGTGATGGTGATGGTGGTGATGGTGACGGTGATGGTGGTGATGGTGGTGATGGTGATGGTGGTGATGGTGGTGATGGTGATGGTGATGGTGGTGGTGATGGTGATGGTGGTGATGGTGGTTGTGGTGATGGTGATGGTGGTGATGGTGATGGTGGTGATGGTGGTGATGGTGGTGGTGATGGTGGTGATGGTGGTGGTGATGGTGGTGGTGATGGTGATGGTGACGGTGATGGTGGTGATGGTGATTGTGGTGATGGTGGTGGTGATGATGGTGATGGTGGTGATGGTGATGGTGACGGTGATGGTGGTGATGGTGATGGTGATGGTGGTGATGGTAGTGGTGGTGATGGTGGTGATGGTGATGGTGGTGGTGATGGTGATGGTGGTGATGGTGATGGTGATGGTGGTGGTGATGGTGATGGTGATGGTGGTGATGGTGATGGTGATGGTGATGGTGGTGATGGTGATGGTGATGGTGATGGTGATGGTGGTGATGGTGGTGATGGTGATGGTGGTGATGGTAGTGGTGATGGTGATGGTGGTGATGGTGATGGTGGTGATCATGGTGATGGTGATGGTGGTGGTGATGGTGGTGATGGTGATGGTGGTGATGGTGGTGATGGTGATGGTGATGATGGTGATGGTGGTGATGATGGTGATGGTGGTGATGGTGATGGTGGTGATGGTGGTGATGGTGATGGTGATGGTGGTGATGGTGATGGTGATGGTGGTGATGATGGTGATGGTGATGGTGGTGATGGTGATGGTGGTGATGGTGGTGATGGTGCTGGTGGTGATGGTGGAGGTGATGGTGCTGGTGCTGGTGGTGATGGAGGTGATGGTGGTGGTGGTGAGGGGAGGTGGTGGCAAGGAAAGGGTAGCTACTCATCTGGCATTTTCTTTTCTGCCCTGTGTTCCATTGAGCAAGAACAAACCAGCCGCTTAGCACAGAAAGCAGTGACTAAAAGTCTGTTCCTGAACGCCAGGGTGCGCTTAGCCGAGGACGGCTGGTCCGCACACTGCCCTGGGAAGCCAGGAGCGCCGTGCATTGTGGGGGCCAAGGGCAGCGAGAGCCCAGGTCACTAACCAGGCTCATGGTTCCAGGCAGGGAAGCTTGTCTTTGCTTCTTCCTGACCCGAAGGCCCAGGGTCCTCCCCGAATCACACAGTGTGGGGACATGTAGCGGCAGGTGCTGCTTCTCCTCCAGCCCCCTCCCACCCGGGACATGGCCCTTCCGCGGTGGGCTTGTTCACCACTGCTCCTCCCCACAAGCCTCGCTGGGTGCCCCGATTCCTGGGGGAGGCAGGGAGCAACTGTGAGCCCAGACTCGTGAGTGAAGCCAGGAGCCAGATTGCAGTGAATTCCTCCAGTGGTTTCCCTAAGAGGCTGTACCCCACAAGGCCACCGTGTCCTGGGGTCCTCAGGAGTCCGGAGTGGTGGTTCCCCCTCACCCCACAGGGAGAGTAGCTGTGGAGGAGCCATGAGCCAGTTCACCCCAGAGGCCGGAGGTGCCTGTAGGTAGCGTCCTGGGGCAACCCGGCCCCCCACAGCCCCTTCTGCCACTGTCATGGCTTGGGCCAGCCGCTGCTCCTTGAAGCGCACAGCCAGCTGTGGGGACCCGCCACGCCATGTGGACAGCATTGTTTTTTCACCATCTACAAGCTGAGACTCCCAGGAGGTGACCTTGAACTCACCTTCCCACAGCTACACAGGCTGGCCGGCCCCGTCTCTGCCGGCCAGAGTCGAAAAGTTTTCACTTCTAAAGTGAGAAATTAAATGCCACCACCTCTTCTGCAAGGCTCCGGAGAGCAGCCTCTGAGACCTGGGTCCCGAGGCCCCGGGTCCCCTGGCAGCAGCCAAGGGCACTGGCTAGACTCCGCCGGCGGGCACCAGCCGGAGCGGGTGGAAAAGTGCACCTGGTCTCAAGGCTCTGACCCCCAGGGAGCCCCGGGCAGAGACGCCGCTCAGCCACTGGCCTTATTGTGCACCTACTGGGAGCACCTGCTGTGTGCTTGGCAGGAGCAGCCAGCAGGGAGCAGGAACAGGGGTCCCTGTGCCCCCCTCAAACGTGTGGTTCCGACCCCTGAAACCACGTAGGGGAGCAGGAGGCCATGGGAAGAGCCCCCGGCTGGTGGGGCCCCCAGGCCTCCCACGGACAAGTGGGGCGTGAGCCCAGGCTGCTTTGCACTTGAAGGCGGCGGTGAGAAGAGAGCAGGCCGGCCCCGCGCGACAGACCCAGCGTCTGATCTCGGGGTCCGCGCAGAGCTGCAGGGATGCCCCCGCCGCCTTCGCAGGTCACGAGTCCTGCACCCAGCAGGCTGGTGGCCGTGTCCTAACAGGACGGGCACTGGCGGCGGGGCCCTCGGAGCCCGACTCGCTGGCTGTCTGGCCCTTCTCAGGGACGCTGCCCGGCGACCCTGCCATGCAGCCCCTCACCCCAGGGGCCTCCCTCCAGCCCAGGCCGTGGCCCAGCCCCCACTGTTGCAGCTCTAGCACTTCCCCTCCTGTGGACACCGCAAGCACATGACAATGGCCCCTACATGTCTGTGGCACACAACACACGCCTGGCTCGCACCTGCGCCCGCCCACACCCAGCCGTGCACGAGGCCTCGCCCCCCCGGGGCACCGCGTCCGCACTGCCAAGGTGAGCACAGCAGGGCTGTGCCTCCGGGGCTGCCACATTTCCCCTGAAGTGCCGTTTCCAAGCGGCCACGTCGGGGGACTCCCTGCCCAGGCTTGGGGGGGGGGGGCAGGCCTTCTCAGCCGGACGTGAGGACCCCAGAGCTCGCCTGTGCCCCCAGCTCCATGGGGGTGGTGTGTCACCCCCGCTCAGCCCAGAAACCTGGACAGTCACAGGGAGGCGGCTCCCAGGAGCCCCACAGGTGGGAGACGCCTGGTCTACCCCCTGCCCGCGAGCCCAGCGCATGCCCGGGGCTGGCCTGGCCGCCCACCCTGAAGCGCCCCCGGCCACCAGTGTGACGCTGCCCCAGCTGCTCCCCCTGGGTTCCCAGCTCACCCTCCCCAGAGACAGAACCAGCCCTGGGGACAGGCCCCCAGCCAGGGTCACGGGCTGGTCTGCCGCCGAAGCCCAAGCCCCGAGCGCCCCCGGGAGACCCCAGGAGGGAGGCGTCGCCCTCACCGGCCGTCCTACAGCCCAGGCCCCCTCATGCACCGCACCAGCACCTCGGACAACCCACCGTCCCATGCCAAGGGGCGCCCCGGGGGCGTGCTCCTGCGATGGGCAGCGGCACCGCCCAGCGTCCCTCCCTTTCCCGAAGGGGCGGAGCCCGCCGCCTCCCCCGCTGCTCGCCGCTCCCTGGGGAGAGACCGCGGTCCCCCAGATGCAGCCCGTTATCCCTCGTTCTTCACCCGACTTGTGGATCCAAACCATCCTTATTCAGCGGATGAGGAGCAATTAACAGGACAAGGGATTTATGAAGGATAAGTCATGCCAGACTGTTCTGACAGCTTGTTCCGCGTGTGACAGCCACAGGAGCCGAGGCTGGGTGCGGCGCGTCAGACTCTGCGCAGAGGCGGGTACAGCCTGTGAGCCCTTCTTGCCAGACGGTCGGAACCAGCCTGGACGAGACCGTCCCAGGTTCCAGAATGAGGCGGAAGCTCAGAGGCCAAGCACAGGGGGCACCGGCAGGTTCCTGGAGGGGCCTCAGGGGCCGGGAGTCACCCCAAGGGCCAGCGTCCCCAGAGGGCAGGGGCCAGCACCACCGTGGCTCTGCCTGCCCTGGTGGCTCAGCCTCCTGCTCAGGCGCCCGGGCACGGATGGGCCTGCAACTCCGAGCAGCGCCGGCACCACCACATGCTGAGGGGCGAGGAGCTGTCCTGGCGCCCAAGGAGCCGGCCCTGCCCACCGCCTCGCTTTGGCCTTCCTGCCCGAGAGCCGCCCTGCTCGGGGCGCCGCGCTGCGGCCAGGCCAGCGCGAGGGGAGAGGGGCCTTGCCGGCCGCGCCCCTGCCAGCCGGGCTGTGGGTCCTGCCCCCGGAGGAGGCGCACATGGGCCTGGCGGCGAGGCGGGCCAGCGAGGGCGCCCTGATAGCCACAGAACAGACCTTGCAGTCGGCCTCTGGCCAATCACCCCAATTCTGTGCTGCTGAATGACAAAAGCTTTCATTCCCTCCCAGCGTTTCACGTGGCGACAAGGCCCGCTGGCGGCGGCTCCCTCCCTCCAGGGCCCGAGCCGAAGCCCGTTTTCCCTCAGCCAGAATGTGCAGGTCGGAGCGCGGTGCTCCGCCAGGGTCCGTGCTCCCCCTCCAGGGTCGGTGCTCCCCCTTCGGGGTCCGTGCTCCCCCTCCGGGCTTTTCCTCTTTGCTGTCCGACATCTCCGCGGCCTCCAATGGCAACTTGTCCCGGCAAAGATGCGCGCGTCTTTCTCCTGGGGAGCAAAGTGCTCGTTCATTGCAGGCAAAATTCTTTCCCGCCAAGCAGCACGTCCGCCCGGCCCGCACGGCCCTGCCGTCTGGGAGCTGAGCGCCCGCACTCTACTCAGCGCGCTCAGGAGAGGTCAGTGGAGTCCTGCTGTCCGGCAGCTCTGCAAGGCCGGGAAAGTGCGAGAAGGGAAGCGCAAAGGGCACCGCCCCTGCCCCCTCCTGGGCGTTGAACTTGACTCTCTGAGCGTCTGGCTAAGCCCAGTGGGATGGAAGGGCCTGAGAGGCAGAGGGCAGCCCCCGGGAGCAGTCACGGGCCTCGGGCAGGCCCAGCAGATGGCCTGTGGGCGGCCCCTCTCCCCCGGTTCCCACCCCTCTCGACAGGCGCTGCTGTGGGCCGCGCGGACCGGACCATGGTGCCAGGGAAGGCGTCATGCAAGGTGCTCGCCCAGAGGGCAGGACTCCATGAACTTCTAAGGGAGCCGAAAACACGGGGAGCAGACGCCGAGTGAGTTTGGGGGTGAGCACACTAGGTCCACAGCTCGAGAAAGCATGTACCATCCCTCTTGAATGCCCAGTGGCCCCGGGTCGCTAGGGGAACGTGACGGTGTCTCAGTCAGTTTCAGATGCTGCAGATGCCACAAAGACAAACCCCTGGAAGTGTTAGGTGTGTGTGCGTGTGCGTGTGCGTGTGCGTGTGCCTGTGCGTGAGATGAGTGAGGAGCGGCTTGGGAGGAGCATGTGGCCCCTCACCCGCCAGCGCTGCCACCGGCAGGGCGGGGAGATGGCCATCTCTTCCTCGTGTCTCTAGCAAGAAGTACAATTTCTAATTTTAATTACATTAAAATTACTATGTTAAATTTTTATACTTCTATAATGTTAAATTTTTCATGGAGAAAATTTAAAAACTGGACATGTGAGTGTCCTCCCTCAGGCTGTCCTCCTCCTGGAAGCCTCTCAAAGTCCACTGGGGGCTCCTGGGCCTTGTCCGGGGACCCCCACATCCAGGGGTCCCCCACTCGGGATGCACGCTAAATAGACGGTCTTTGTGGGCCAGGAACCTGCAAAAACCTCAGAGGACCCCGAGCTCCACATTTCTGCGTGGGAGGAGGGCAGCACCCCCAGACTGCCCACTGGACGGGCCAGTGAGGGAGCGAGCTCCTTCCGCCGACATTCCGAGGTCGTCCAGGACGCCGGGCATGAGAGAGGCCCCGAGAACCTCCTATTTCTCCACTGGCCTGGACGGGCAGGACAGCGCGGCCCCTCCCTCCCGAGGAAACACTGAGTCTCAGAGCTTGTCTGGAGACTCCCCCGCAGCTCTGAGAACGCTCCTCCTCGGTGGCAGGGCAGGCCCGGGGCCAGGGCATCTGGGCAGCGGGCACATGCTGTGCTGCCCTCATGGCCATCCCCCAGAGGGGCGGGGCAGCTGCCACCAGAGGGAGGTGGGTGAATCCCTCCAGGGCTGGGGGTGGAGGGGTCCCGCGGGGTTGACCGGGAGGGGGGTCCCTCCGCAGAGCCCAAATGCCTGCTTCCTGCCGGCCGCGCTGTCGTCCCGCTGTCCCTCTGGAGGCGGCTGTGTGGGAGCTTCCACACCTGCGGGGCACGGCTAGGGCAGCGCTGAATGGATGGGGGTCCCGAGGGGCAGAGTGTGGCTGAGGGCAGCGACCGGAGAATTAAAGCCATTGTTTACTCCTGCTCCTGCCCAGCCTGCTCCCGCCCCATCCTGCTCCTGGCCCGCACCCCTGCCTCAGTCTCCCCGTGCGCGGCCTTCCCAGGAGGGCTGTCACTGGATCCGGCCACTTTCGTCCAAGAGGACCTCCCACGACTGACTCAGCCGCAGACCCTACTCCAGCGAGGTCGCTCTCCAGGTGCCACAGAACGGAGTTGCAGGACCAGGTTCTAGAGTCGATTCTGGACAGAGCCAGGCCCAAACGCAGCGGCCAGGTGGCCAGTGGTCAGAGCTGAGGCAGCTGCTCTGGGCTGGTCTCTGGGGTGACCATCCTGACCTCCACACCTAGGGCTCAGACCTGAGTGAAGACGCCCTGTCTCCAGAGAACCTGGCACCGCTGGTGCCCTGGGCTGTCCCTGCCGTCCAGGCGTTGCACCCCTGCCCCCCGTCACCCCTCCCTGCCATGCCTGCAGACTCTGCAATGGGGGCAAGATTGCTCCCACCCCACCGCACTGAGAACACCGCGGGGGCCTGGTCCTGCAGGCAGGCCGTCCTGACAGGAGGAGCCTCCTGCCCCGCTGCGGGGGTCCCCACCTGGTTTCGACCGGGGTGACCCCTGGTGCCTCGTTTGACACCCTTGGCTGACAAGCGTCGCTCAACCCCACCAGCCCCCGGGGCCCTGGCCGCAGCCGGCGGGCGCTGTGGAGGGGCCCTTGTCCCAGCCGGGGCCCGGGGGGCGGCGGGTGAGCCCGCGCAGGGAAGGGCTAGGCGCAGGTCTGAGTTCCCAGCGTTGGTGTCTGGCCCCGTCCACCGGCATTTTTCAGGTCCAGCTTCAAGGCCGAGCGCCCACAGCTGCCCGCCTCGGCCGCTTCACGCCGAGTCACATTTTAAATTTCTCTCAAAACTGGGGATTTAACAGGCAGGTGCTCAGACTGGGCAGAAGCACCTGCAGGTGAGCCGTGTTTGGACAGCCCGACAGGGTCAGATCCGAGCCCGGGGCCGGCCCCGCCCCTCGCTGGACGCCGGCCCCCCCAGCCGTCCCGCCAGGCCGGGACGCGGCCTCCCTTCTGCGGTGCCTGAGCGGCAACCGGCCTCGGAGGCGGGTCGGCCTCGCTGGATGTGCCGCGCCGAGGGCCCTGGGGCGCCGGCCCCTTCGGCCTCTCAGTACCTGGAAACACTGGGAAGGGACACCCCAAACTGCAGGTCACCCTGAGTCCCCCTCCATGTCGGGGCTGGAGGCCGAGGCTCCGGCCAGCGGGGATCCCAGGTGGCAGCTGGACGCGTCGCTGGGGGCGCGGTGTGCGAGCCGACCCTGGGCAGTGCTGAAGTTCACGGGGCCTGCCCTGACGTGGCTGCGTGGGCCTCGGGCACCTCCCCGCCTGCGCTGGCCCGGCCGCTCCAGGGCTGCCGCTCCCCCTCTACCCGCACGAGCACCCCCTGGGGATCCGCTCGCTCCTCAAATGTTGCCGGAAGAAGTTGTTGTCAATCAAACCCAATGAGAAGAATCTGACTGAAATCTCCCACACATGGCCACGGAGGGTGTCACGTGACCGCTGCCCGGGCCTGCGGGAGTCCTCGGAGGTTGAAGCAGCTCACCCCTCAGACACGCCTGCCCCAGGTCGCGGCCACAGAACACGCTCATCTCTCCTTGATCAGCAGCTGCACCCCAAGCCCCACGAATACGAATGGCTGCTGATCGGAGCTGTCTGGCCGACGGGTAGCGCTGGCCGCCGTCTCTGGAGGAGCTCTGCCCGGCCCAGCCACGGCCAAAGCGCTGCGCCGTCACTCAGGTGCGCTGAGCTGCGGGGGTGCTGCACCCTGAAAGCTGCCTGCGAGGAGGCAGAGGACCGGCCCAGAAGCATCGTCCAGAACCTTCCAGAGCAAACAGCCGTGGTCTCTTCAGGGCGGCCCCCCAGCTGGCCAGGCGCAGGCAGGAGGCCCCCGCCGGTTCGGAGAGCAGCAATGCCGGGGGACGGCCGGGTTCACCCACCTTTGAGCCCATGGAGGTGAGCGCGGGAGGGCCTCGGCCGGGAAGGGGGGCCAGGGTGGGCTCAAGCAGCTGCCCTCAGCACCACCGCCTGCGGCCTCCACCAGCAGGACCCGCTCTGCGCGACCCTGCCGGCCCGGGCGGGGGCGGGGTGGGGGGCCCCCGCAGGCCTCGCCCGCAGCGCCTGTGGCAGGAGCAGCACCCCCAGCGGCGCGAGCGTCTCCCGGTGCTTGGGCCGGAGCCTCCACCCCCGGCTACCGCAGCGCCCCCCAAGAGGGCGCAGAGGAGCCCCCCGCGGGCCACCTGGACGTGACTCGGGGCTTGGGGCTTGGGGCGGGGGCGTCAGGCTGACCCCCGGCGCAGGTGCTGACAGGCGCCCCGGGAAGGCGCCCCCCGCTGGCACCGAGGGGAAGGGCACCGGGCACCCCAGCGGGCACCCCAGGCCCTGGCACCCGCGCGCAGTCCCCAGCGTGACCGCCCACACCCGCGCGCAGCCGCGCCCCGTGCCTGGTGCTCGCGGCCCGAGTGGCCGGCCAGCGCGCGGGGGGCACCCACGCCCACGCCCACGCAGGAGCCTCGAGCCCGCGCGGCCGCGCCCGCTCAGGCAGACACAGGCGCACGGCGGACCCCCGCGCGCACCCCACCCCGCGCGCCCCCGCCCCCGGGGACCCCCGGCCCGGCTCCCCCCACGCAGGGCTCTGGACCTCCACGCGCGTGGCGCGGCCGGTGGGAAGGGGCGCCAGGCGGGACGGGTCAGGAGGCTGCGCCCCGGGCCGGCCCTCCGGGAGGGGCTGGGGAGCCGCGGGGTCCAGGGCCCGGAGGCGCCGAGGCGGCAGCGCGCGCCCCTCCACGCAGCCCCCACCCCGCGGTCGGCGGCAGGCCGAGGGGGGCCGCTCCAGCCGGGCGGGCAGGGGGGCGGTGGCCGGGGCAGCAGCGCCCGCTCCCGCGCGGAACGTGAGCCCCGCAACCGAAGAGGAGCTGAGAGCGAGGCCGGCCGGGCTGCTCGCTCCTCCCAGAGCCGGCTCCATCCTGGGCACAGCCCCCCCCACCCCCAGCACGGCCTGGAGGAGCAGGCCTGGGCTCCGGCAGCCCCCGGGCAACCCAGCGCCTTGTCTGTCCACCCAGGCCCTGGCCCAGGCGGCCCAGCAGGGTGCTCCGGGGATCTCTGGGCCCCCTGCCTGCTCTTCAGGGAGGGAAGCCTTCTGCGTGTACCCCACCCGCCAAGCAGCCCTTTCCCAGGGCGGCCTTGGGGGGGGGGGGGGCCGGCTGCAGTGCTGGGTGGGAAGCCCTGCCAGCCCCCCAGGGCCCCCGGGTCTATAAGGGGAGCCCAGAGCTCTCACGGCGGGGATAGCTGGTCTCAGAGGAAAGTGGGGGCTGCTGCAGGGAGTCAGGAATCACCGTGGCGTGGTCTGGGTATTAATGATCTTCCCAAATTAAAGTCCTTAGGCTGCCGGCCCATGCTGAGGCTGGCCATCTGCTATGGTGCCTCCATTTTTCGGACGTGACCCACTTTTGCACTGCGGCTCACTGGAGTCAGGATGCAGCTCCCCTTCCGGAAGCGCTCGCAGCGCTGTGCGTGTGCTTTACAAGCGGGGCTCGCCCCTCCGAACTGACCTTGTGGCCCATTAGTGGGTGGCAGCCTGAGGCTGGTGCACTGACGCCCCTGCCTCCTCTCTGGCCATTGTAATAGCCGCCCACCCCCACCTAGCTGGAGAGCAGGCCGCACGCACAGCTGAGCAGGTTGCACACTGCCCAACCCCAGGAGGTCGCATCCTGAGGAGCAGGGCAGCAGGACGGGGTTGGGCCAGCAGCAAATGAGGTGGAATTGGTCTTGACTTATCAGCAAGTCAAATTAGAACCAACTTGTCAAAATGGAGTAACAAGGCTCTCTGAGCCTCATCCTTTGTATTTCAAAACGAAGCTAATTAAAACAGCCCTATTAACCTTCTGGAGCTGTTTGTTGAAAGAATAACAAAAAGCTGCATTGGATGCTAGTGTAGACAAGACACAGGGCCCCAGGGCACGTCGGCTGCTGACACGTGCGGGCTAGAGGCCAGGGCCTCTGCTCTCCTTGGCGGTCAGCGCTCACACTCTGGGCGGCCAGGTCCCGGGCCGCAGGGGCGGGGTGCACAGACGGGCAGTCTGCGTCCCAGGGATCAGGTGCAGCTCCACACATGAGAGCAGGCGGGAGCCCCGCACCCTGGCTGTGTGCCCACCATGACAGCAGAGCCTCACTCCGCTCCCATTCCCGCAGGGCTGGGAGCTGGCGCTAAAGAGCAGGGCAGCCCTGCGGGCTGGGCTGTTGCCTCCCCGCGTTGGTCCAGGTTGTTCCCAGTAATGTGGCGGCCGGCCTGGGGGCATGACTGCCTGTGTCTGAGCTGCCCAGGCAGCTGGACACTCCCCCAGTGCAGCTAGTGGGAGGCACCTCCCCGTGCCGGCTGGCGGCCTGGAACCCTCCAGAGCCAGCATCTCCACGGTCCTCCCCCAGGGGACCCTCAAGCAAATGTGGCTGAGAGGGACCCCAACGTCATGTTAGGAAGAGGGGCACGAAGCCTGGCTGAAGGACAGGGTTTCCAAGCAGCCCCCAAATGCCTGGGGTCTGGTGTCTGGGGTCCGGGGTTTGGGGTCCAGTGTCTGGGGTCCAGCAACAGGCCTGGGGTCCGGGGTCTGGGGTCCAGCATCCAGGATCCGGGGTCCAGGGGCTGGAGCCCGGGTTTGGGTCTGGCATCCGGGGTCCGCCTGTGCTCTGTATCAGTAAATCGCCGTGGTGGCCCTTCTCCCCATTTTCATGAGCTGTCCCCGAGATCGGTGACCTGGAGACCTATGAAGTCATCATGGGGGTCCCCCAACTCGGGCCCACTAAGCCATCACACTGAGGCTTCCAGGCAGGGTGTCGGTGCCCGCGGTGCACCCCCCAGAGGGGACTCCAGGGGCCCTTGGTCTGCTCCACCGCACCCTCTGGGGCTCGCATTCTGGAAAGAGGAGGGGGGGTTCAGCACCCCACCTCCACTGTTTCTCTAAAACAGGGTTCAGTGTGCTGGGGCAAAACAAAACAGCAAGAGCCCCCTAACCGATTTCTGAAATCCTGGAACAACCTCCCACCCCCTCCACCCCCATGGCTCTCCCGGGAGGTCACCGGAATCACCTCCTACCACCTGCACACGGGGTGACAGGGAGACAGGAGCCAGATTCACCCCAGCTTCCCTCCTGGCTTCTCAGCCCCCGCCCTCACAGCCCCCCATCAGATCTGCGGGGAGACCGCCCCACCGTTCTCCCTGGAGGCGCATCCTTCTCCCCCGAGTCGAGCACCGGGTGTCCTGGAGACAGGCCTGGCCTCCTTGGACCCTGCGGCGTCTCTGCAGAACTTGCGGGGCGCGGGGGGCCCGGGGTCTCCTCGGGGCCGCCTGCTGCTCGCCAGGAACCGCGGGGGCCCGGTCCTTCTCCCGCCGGCAGTCCTGGCGGGTGTCTTCCCACGCGACGAGACACAAAATTTAGGTGCTGGGAGAGAGACTTCAATTTCAAGCTTAAAGATTACTTTGGGTCCCCCAGGACCCAGAAGCAATTTAGAGCTGATGCCCTGAACAAGAGAAAGGTTGGGAGATTAAGACCAACTGCTGTTTGGATAAATGGCTGGTAATTGCGCGCATCCGCAATTACACGCGGGCACATAATTTCTTCTCCCTACCTTGCTCCTCTCCCGCTCCCGCCAGGATTTGTTCGGAAGGAGCCGCCTGACCCTCTTCTGCCGGCCTCGGTGACGTCGGCCTCCGCCTCGCCCGCGGGGCCCCGGGCGCCGGACCGGAAGGGCGTCCCTCGGGAGCCGCAGCCTGGCCTGCCCGCCCCTCGAGTGGGCCCAGCCGGACCCCCGGGGCCTCGGCACCCCAGAGGGGCAGAGCCCGCCCGCGCACCCTCCTGCGCTCTTCGTGGGCTTAGCCTGGGCAGTGTTTTGCCGTCTTACTGGAAAGCGCTTTGTTAAGGGCTGGAGACACACGTGCTCCGCGCCAGGCAGGGACCCGGGGCGCCAGAGCCGCGGCTTTCTGGAGACGGTTTGTCCAAAACCGGGGTCTGCTCCCCAAGACATGTGCCTTTGGGACTGAGCAGCTCAGGAGCTTCTCTGCGGCTGCCCCGGGAGGCAGGCTGGGGGGGTCCCCCCACCCCCGCGTGTGTGCCACCAAAAGGAGAGGAAGGGAGCCGGGCTCGCTTGACGGGAGGCGGAGCTGGACCTCGATCCTGCCCTGGCTGCAGATGGGCCTGCCGCCAGCCTGGAAGGGGGGCCCTCCCCAGCGCCCCTCCGCAGCGCCCCAGTGTGGGGCCTCTTGTGCTGCATCACCTGCAGCTGCGCTCTTCACCTCCGTGGTCTCCTGACCACAACCGGACGTGCCCAGAGCCGGGTCCCCGGGACCCCAGGACAACATGTGGGGGCTGAGGGCGCAGTGGCGCTCAGGGTGACCCCGCGGAGCTGACCCCACGGTGGGCAGCGTCCCCACACGGCCGAGAGCCATCGCCCACCACCCCGCCCCCCGCCAGGGCTCACAGGTCCCGGCCCTGCCCTGCGGCTCATGCCCTGGCTGCCCCCTGCCCGCTCCCCACAGGGCCGGCCCAGGCTGCTGACCGGTGGTGAGTAGTGAGTGGTGCCCAGCTCTCTGCGTCCTGGGCCTCCCCAGAGAACTGCCAGGGGAGGGCGGTTAGTGGTGTCCTGGCTCGGAGGCGGTGGCAGCCCCTCACGCCCACCAACGGCCACGGGACTTGCAGCCACGGGACTTGCGGCCACGGGACTTGCGGCCACAGGACTTGCAGCCACGGGGCTTGCGGCCGTGGGCAGCAGGCACTGCCTTTCCGTGCTCTAGAACCACGTGTTCTGGAGCTCCCAGGACAGAGCCAGCCGGGCCCCGGCCTTGTGTGCCACTCCTGTTCTCCACGGGAGCCCGACGGGACGGGTCTGGCCGGCGCGACCAGACTACACAGGGATGGCGGCCCCTGGGGACCATGAAGGGCTGCCCGGGGCCGGCGGATTCTCGCATCTCCACACCCCAGATGCTGCCACCCCTGCCGCCAGGGGAGGAATCAGGAAGGGCTGTCCTGTCAGCCAGTGGGACCCCGGTGGGGGAGTCCAGGTGGCCCGGGGTGCTCCTCTGGGGGGAGTGTGCTCCTCTGGGAGCTGCACACACGCCAGGCAGGAGGGAAAGCGAGGCAGGCAGGCATGGGGGCTGGCGGGGCTCCCAAGGACAGGCCCGGGGTGGGGAGGAGGGCTCTGGGTCTCCAGAGCCAGGACCACCTGGGGCGCCGCCTGGCAGTGGGCGGTGCTGCTGGGCTGCTCTGAAGAGGGCGCACAGGGTGGGAGGGGCAGGGATCCAGAGCAGGATGGGGCCCAGGCCCCTGGGCGCTGTGGACACAGCACACGCCATGTGGCCTCAAGATGCTGGCCTCGGATCCCGCTCAGCCTCAGCCCCTTCCGCCCTTCCTCGGCTCTCTCCCTCCAGGACAAGGCGCATGTCCGCCAGGCCCAGCATGCCGGCCATTCAGGGCCGCGCGCCCCTCCCACCATGTCCAGCTTTCAGCCTCCCCCTTGGTCCTCCTGGGGCCTGACCCCTGGTGTCTGCAGTCCGGGCAGGGGTGCCTGCCTTCAGGAAGCGCGGTGTCCTCCAGCCCCACGGGGTCTGCAGAGAGCTGTCTGCCCGGAGCGCTGCTAACGGGCTCCCAGCGACCACTGCGGCCAAGGTTCTCTGTGGCCTGTGGGGGCCTCCCGGGCCACTTCACAGCTGAGCCGCCACTGCCCATACTGGGGTCGGTACTGAGGGTCACTTCTCCACAGCCCCAGCAGGCCCCGAGTGTGCGGGCTCCTCAGCAGACCCCGCCCACCCTGTCCGGTGGGAGCCACAGCCCTACCTCCTGGCCCCTGGCACCGGCTGCCCAGACTCAGCCCCCAGAGGTGGGGAGCATCCTGCCCACTGTCCAGCAGAGCCCGGCAGGGCCAAAGGTGACCCCAGTGGCCTAGGAGGCGCCCGGCTTCCAGGACAGGCCGGGAGGGGCTGCAATCCCCAGGTCTGCCGCCCTGACCTCCCCACGGAGGGGGGTGGCTCGCTGAGAAAAGATCATTTTCAATTTCTGCCCCAGGTCACAGAACAAGTTAACAGAGTCACATCAGCGACCTGGGCCTCCAGATTTCTAGTCCGGCGTTAATTTAAATGTTAATCTGAAATCTGCACTTAAGTCACTGGAGTTTCGAGTTTATTAGAGCAGCGGCAGGAGTGGGTCCTCCTGGGGGGTTGGTGGGTCACGTTGCCTGCCAGAGGGCGCGCCTCCTCCCCGCCGGGCGCACCCCTCTGTCTGCCTGCCCCTCCCCGGCCCTGTGCTCACACGCGCCTACGGCCACCTCTGGTCTGGAGACAGGGAGGGGGTGCGGGTTCAGGCCATGCCTGGGGGCTCAGGTGCTGGAGTTTTCTGGAAGGTGCTCCCAGCCCTGCAGCGAGGGGCTCACACAGGTGGCCGGGGCGGGCGGGGCAGTGGCCCTGGAGGTCACCAGCAGCGCCGGGGGCCCACGCCTTCCGAGGCTGCGAGCACGGACAAGGGGCCGCACGGGTGTCTCTGTAGCCACCCCTTGAAGCTGTCCCCTGCCCGGGGCCTGCGGTGTGCACCAGTGCAGCAGGGGAGCCCCTGGTCAGGCCGCTCTCGCCTTCGGGCCAGCTGGAGGAGCGCCAGCTCTGATTTCTGGGGATGACAGAGCCTCGGCTCCCCGGTGGGAGAGAGGCCCTGGAGGAGCCGCGTTCTCCTGCAGTGGCACTGGGCGTGCGGCGCCCTCCGTTCTGGAAGGGCCTGGCCTCCGGACACCCAGCAGCGCGCAGGCCGCCAGCAGCGTCGAGGGGTGGGGAAGTAAGGCCAGGCAGCCCGGAGCGCTGTGGTGCCGCATCAAGGATGGATGAAGTGGGTTCTGGGCAGCCTCCCGGGCCCTCTGGGGCCAGCGCTGGCCAGGACGGCAGGAAGCAGCCCCACCCGCCTCCTTCCACATGTGTGGGCACGGCCCAGCCCCCAGCGGGTACCCCTCTCTACCCCAGTGCCCGGGGGCACACCCGTCTGGAAACAGGATCTTTGCCAACAATGAGTCCGGAGGGTCCTCAGCTGCCCTGATCCGAAACTGGAAAAGGGAGCCCCGCAGGGAGCACGCGGGACGCAGAGCCAGGGCGTGAGAGGCCTCCAGTCTCCAGCAGGCGCTGGAAGGGGAGGCCCCTGCCTCCCAGTTTCAGAGGAAGGGCTGGCGGGTGGGCCCCCCGCGTCGCAGAAGGGAGCAGGGGGCTGCAGGGAAGCCCCGCCCGGCCTCGGGAGCCACCCCGAGGAGTGCCAGTGGCGCCCCCCCCCCCCCAGCGCGAGCAGGGCTTGGCTGGGCTGCTCCCCGGTCCCGGGAGGCGGCCGAGCCGTGGACCGAGGGCAGCGTAACAAGTGCTCCTCCGTGTTTTCTTCCTCGGTCGTGGCCCAGGAGTCTTCCTCCGCCGGCTGCGTCATCCCGACGGTGCATGGGAGTGTGGCCTGCGCCCCCCGGGGTGGGCACCGTGACCTCGCCGCTCCCCGCGCACAGCCCGTCGTCCTGCAAACACGCCTGAGCCCGGGCCGCCTCCTTGGCGACAAGGCAGCCTGTCCTGGCCCTGGGACACACCTCCGTGCCCCTCGGCCGCCTCCTGCCAACCTGAGTGCAGCGGGTGCAGCGGGAGCCAGAGGAGTGTGCGTGCCAAGGTCAGCCGGAGCCCACGGGGGGCGCGCCCTGGCACCGGGTGAGCAGGCCCCGCCGGCGCCCGCCCCGAGCACACAGCTGCGTCCCGTCTGCACCAGGCGGCTGCGGCCGGGGCTGCGCCTCGCGGGGTGGGGGCTCCTGAGAAGTGGTGGGTGAGTGCGAGGGGCCAGGGCGGGAGACGGCGCGGGGGGTGGGACAGCACAGGCTCCAGCCCCGGCAGGACAGCGCGTGTGTGCATGTGTGTGTGCCTGTGTGCGTGTGCGGGGAGGGTGGGGGGGAGGACGTGGGGAGGACAGCAGGGAGGGCTGCGGGGAGGGCGGGGAGGGTGAGGGGGGAGGACGGCAGGGAGGACAGCAGGGAGGACACAGGGGAGGACACGGGGGAGGACACGGGGGAGGACGGCAGGGAGGGCGGCGGGGAGGGCGGGGAGGGTGGGGGGGAGGACGTGGGGAGGACAGCAGGGAGGACACAGGGCAGGACACAGGGGAGGACACAGGGGAGGACGGCGGGGAGGGTGGGGAGGACACGGGGGAGGACACGGGGGAGGGCGGCAGGGAGGACGTGGGCAGGACCCCGGGAGGACGGCGGCGCAGGGGGCGGCGGCAGGGGCAGGGCGGGGGGACGGCAGAGCCGAAGGCGGCGAGGCCGTGTCCACCCTGCCGCGCGGGGCCCACGCTGCGTGCGCCGGGCCTGCAGTGGGCGGGACGGCGGTTCCCCCAGGACAGTCAGGCCGCCAGGAGGAGCAGGGCCGGGGCCGGGACGCGCAGCCCACGGGGCTCCTGCAGCCGTCCTGGCCGGAGCCGGGCGCCGCGGGGGAGACGCCGAGGCTGACGGGCCCTCGCAGCCGGAGCGGGCGGCACTGGCCAGCGGGCGCTCGCAGCCCTCGTTTCTGTCCTGCTTTCCTCTTTAACGCAGCCCCGCTCGCCTCCAGCTCCTGGAGGTCACACGCGCCAGGAGCAGCTCCTTCCCAGGCAGCCCGGCCTCGGGGCCCACCCCTGCTGCCGGTGCTGACTTGGGGTTCTGTGCTGGCCAGGGGGCCGGGCAGAGGGCTGCTGGCTGCAGCAGACGGGACTCCCAGGGCCCGGCCAAGCCCGGCGCCCAGCTCCGGATGTGTCACGGGTGGGGGCACCGTGAGGACTCAGGAAGCCGGAGGTGGGCGGAGCCTGCGCCCCCCCCATGCTCTGGGCTGCCCGCCCCCTGACCCTCTCCGCCGCTCGCCCAGGCTGCCCGCCCTCTGACCGCTCGCGGTGTCTCCCCACTGTCCTCTGATGGTGGAAGCCGTTTTGAGCTGGGGTCACGTCCCGGCTCCCTGCGCTTTCCGGATCTGGTCCTGGGTGCGGATGGCAGTTGATTTCCCTCCGGCACGGCCCTGCCCGCCTCAGCGCCAGGCCCGCGGTGCTCCTCCCGGGGCCGCCATCGCCACGCACCGTGCCCGGCGGCCCAAACGGCCGAGGAGTACACGCTCTCTGTCCTGGAGGCCTGAAGCAGGCCGCGCCGCCTCTCCTGGCCCCCGCGGTCTGGACACGTGTCCTCCGCGCACCAGTGTCCGCGTGTCCTCTTCTCGTGAGGAGACCAGTCTCACGGGGCTCGGAGCTGCTGACCCAGCGCACTGGCTGTCGATCACAACCCTAAGCCTCACCGGGGTCAGGGTCCCTGGAGACCTCATGCTGCAGAATTCCTCCTTGAAGGCCTGCTCTCCAACTCACAAAGTACAGCATTTTGAGGGTCTGGGGAAACTTCAGCCTGAATTTGGGGGGACCATGATTTGGCAATGAGGGAGGACTTCTTTGCAGATTGAGACGCCCGCGGCTGGCGGCCTAGCCCTGGTCACTCAGCACCTCAGAGCGCTGACCTCTGGTTCCTCTGCTTCGTGACGCCTCCTGCCGGTGCCCGGGCTCTGCGCTTTGGGCTTGAAATCCTCAGACGCCGACATCCAGAGTCTCGGCCGCTGCGTCCTGCCCGTCTGCTTCTCCTGCGGGAAGACTTCCTGCAGCCCTGCAGCCCCCCACCCCCTTGGCCTGAGCTGTCCCAGGCCTGGTGGGGCCGCCGCAGGCATCAGGGACTGTGTTTGGTTTAGACCAACTGAGATCTGGCCTCTGGGACAGGGAGGGGCGCCCGTCCTCAGAAGCTCTCAGCTGCTCAGAGCTGCGCAGAGCCAGGGCCACCCGCCAGCAGGTGCCGGCCCGGCCGAGGCTCCGGGACAAAGTCAGAGCTGCGTGCTGACCGGGCAGGCGCAGGTGGGGCCTGCGGAGAGGCGTCCCACCAGCTGGTGCCGAGACAGGCCGACCTCGGGCGCTGCAGACCGCCCGCGGCCAGAGCGCCTCTCCCTGCTCATCGCCATGGCAACCCCGCGCCAGCGCCTCCCCATCGAGTCTTAACCCAAATTGTATTTTCCAGGTCTACCGCCGATCACCGTGAGGAGAACGCATCCTCGCAACTGGGTGGGCCCCGGACTCGGGCAGAGCCGGGCAGGCGGAAGCCCTGGGGCCTGTGGGCAGGTGCCTTCCTCCCTCGAGGCAGGGGGTGCACCAGGGCCGGGAGGGTGGGCGTGCTGTAGCCCCAAGGGCCTCCGGAGTGCCCGCGCCCTCCGTGCTCAGCAGGTGGGCTGGCCAGCAAAGTGAGCCAGGACCAGATGGAGCCCGGCCGGCGGGCCCAGTGGTCCCTGGTCAGCCTCCTGGTGTCTGAGTCAGCCCCAACACACCGTGGCCATCCCACTCCCGGTCTCTCGTCCATCCAGGCCGCCCGTGCTGGTCACTCCGTGAAAGACGCCGCCGTGTTTCTTGGGCATGACTCTGTAAGACCGGGCGCTGCCGGGCTCCTGCTGCTGGGTCCCTCGCGGTTAAAAGCAGCCAAACGGTGGAGGAGCTGCGGGGAGCGCCAAGCCCACTGCTCTCGGAGCGAGCGGAGCTGCGGCCAGGCGCAGGGATCCCCGCAGGCTCTGGCCGCAGGCGGGACACCGGGGCCCTGGAGCAGACAAGGGTCATCACGCCCACCTCACAGACGGGACACTGAGACTGGGAGTGGGCACCCTGCACTTTGGGGCCCGCGGGGCTGCAGACCAGGGTTCTGAGCTGGCGAGGCCCAGGTTCACTGCCAGTTGGCCGGAAGGCCTCGCCCAAGAGGGAGCGCTGCCAAGTTGGGCAGGGCCAGGGGGCTCACACGGCAGGTACAGGTGGGGGGCTCTGCAGAGCGCCCTCCCCCCCAGGGCGCGGCACTTCCACAGCAAAAGGTTTCTTCAGAGTCTTGAGTGCAAAGCCGGGGTGAGCTCTAATAGACGGACACTAGCCCCGGCCACTTCCCCCTGCTGGGGGCTGGGGGGACGAGCAGTGCCTCCCAATGCTGGGGACCGCCGTTCCCACGAAACCACTTGCGCCCGCAGGAACTCAGACACCTGCTGAGGACAACGATTTCCCAAGAAAGTGTCAGAAACGCCCAGGTCAGTTCCAGCTCCCACGCGGCTGGCCTGCCTGAGGGAGGCCGGGCTCCCAGGTGGTCAGGGAGCTTGCGGGGAGTCCCGCTGAGCGGCGAGGTGCAGGGGCACAGCTGCTGTCAGGGCCGGGTGGGCCAGGAGAGGACGGGGGCAGGGAAGGCCCAGTGCAGCCCCCGCGCGCCCCTCTCTGCCAGGAACAGGCTCCCTACCCTGCTGTGCCCTCTAATGTGCCCAGTGCGGACACACAGGGAGACCGCGGGGTGCTCGGACAGCCGCTCAGCTCCCCGGCCGCCCCTCGCTCAGACTCGCCCAGCAGCTGCAGCTCGGCAGCTGTGGGGCCGTGAGGGTCCCTCTCCCTGATGCCAGCGACTGGGGCAGCCCAGGGCGGAGGGAAGGAGGCGGTGGGGGAGGGGGCGACACGGGGAGAGACAGGCAGACCCCCCACTTCACCTCCCCTGCCCCTCCAGGAGCAATCTGCTCGCCCCTGGCCCTCACGGACCCGCCAACAGCACTGGCCGCCCCTGGGAGCTGAACCAGGGCCCGTTTGGGCAAATGGAAACCACAAGCAGCGCGAGAGTCAAGCGCTTCAGGACAACGGGCAGCTGACCGCTGGGCCAGACCCCCGTCTGTGTCTCGCCCCGTTCCGGGGACCAGGGCCGACCGGGCAGGGCCTCCGGGCTGTGCTGCCATGATCTTGAAAGTCCTATGGATGTACGAGTGGGGGCTGCATTTTTATTCCACACGAGGCCTCAAGAAAAATGCAGTTGGCCCAGGGCAGGGGTCCTAAGTGGCCAGCAGCTGGCCGCTGGTCCACAGGCATCAGAGGGCAAGGCCTGCTGCCCTTGGCCAGGCTGGGACGAGGCTGGGGGGGAAGGCGACGAGGTCAGGAGCGAGGCGGCAGCAGCCACACCAGAGGCCCAGGGGCCGGCCAGCGCAGAGGAGGGTGGCCAGAGACAAACAGGCCATTTCCCTGGCCCGGGGAGGCCAGCCCCCCTCAGCTCCCTGACACTCCCCATCACTTCGGGAGCACCCCGAGAGCAGGGCCTAGTCTGTACTTCATTCATAGGAGGCAGGGCGACTAAGGGACCCAGGGAGGTGCGCGTGGGGGGAGCCCAGAGGCCAGGCAGGAGACACTGAGCTCCTCACACACATGAGGCAGACGGAGGCCAGCGCCAGGCTTCCCCAGGGCGACGCGTGGGGGCCATTTGCTGGGGGAGGGGCGCAGAGAGGCAGGCCAAGGACAGGACACCGGGCAGCTCACAGCAGCGTCCTGGATAGAAAGGATGGCTGCAGAGGGTGAGGCCTCGGTGTCCTAAGAGAAGGTCACCCCCAGCTTCGGGGAGGCTCTCATCCCAGAAGGTCCCACCCCCACGTCACCCTCCTTCCCGGAATGCGGCGGGCAGCCCAGCCGATGTGAGCCATCGCCTGGTCTGGATGAACTTGTTAAAGCATTTTTAGTGTAATGAGACCACGGGACCGATTCCCGGTGGCGGCGGTTGTCATTAAATCAATAGCCTGCGTCTACACAACGCACATGTGCGCACGCAAACACGCACATGCACGTGCACACATGCATGCACGCTCGCGCACACCTGCATGTGCACACACATGTATTGTGCACACATGTGCGCACGCGGGGGTTGGCTGACATGTGGGATGACTGCTTTGGTGAAGATAAGAACCTGCCCTGTCTGCATCTGCAGCACCTGAGAAGAGGGAAGGGGACAAGGCTTGGAGGGGGCGCACCCGGGGGAGTCCTCGGGGCTGCACTGAGGGGCGCACTTGGGGGCACGATTGGGGGCTGGTGTTCCTTGGCCAGAAACTAAGCAGCAAGTAGGTGAAGATGCACCGCTGCTGGGCTACAGTGAAGTTGCATCAGCCTGATTGGGAGCCTCCACCTGTTTACCTGCCCACCTGCTCACCTGCCCACTGCCCACCTGCTCTCCTGCCCTCCTGCCTACCTGCTTACCAGCCCACCTGTCCACCTGCCCACCTTCCCACTGCCCACCTGCCCTCCTGCCCACCTACCCATCTGTTCGCCTGCTCACCAGCCCACCTGCTCACCTGCCCACTGCCCACTGCCCACCTGCCCATCTGCTCACCTTCTCACCAGCCCACTTGCTCACCTGCCCACCGGCGCATGCCACAAACAAGCTGCCAGGCCAGGTCTCTGAGGGGCTTCTGCATCCAGGGCCCAGGAAGAGGTGCTGACAGGGACGCTGTACAAGACCCTGGGAGGCCAGAGGGTCATCGACGTGGGTTGAGCCCCCCATTTCCAGGTGAGCAGAGGCGGGACCCGCCGATGGGGTGCAGGAGCAGTCCAGCAAGACGAGTGCTGCAGAGGCCACAGGCTGAGAGGTCAAGGTCATCCACTGGTGTGGCCAGTGGTGTAGCCTCTGGTGTGGCCTCTCTGACCTGGTTGCTTGGTTCCCCCCATCCATCTGTGGTGCAGGGGCTTCTCCCCCAAACCATTAAGACTCCAGCTCCACGATGGCCTGGGGGGCTCTGAGGCACAGCGCGCTGTTGGCGCGTGGCCGGTGGTCACGAGGGCAGTGTGGTGGGGACCTAGGGACAGAGCAGACCTGCCGCTGGGCCCTCGCCCGCCAAAGGAGCTTGGGTGCACGTTCTCAGCCATCAGCAGAGGAGGCTCCATCTACTTGTCTCCAATTGGGCCGCCCCCAGACAAGGAGGAGGGCAGGAGGGTGGGAGGCGACCAAGGAGTGTGGGCAGCTGGGGGCCTGCCCTGCTGGTGGCCACCATACCCAGGGCCTGGTGCTCTGAGCAGCAGCGGCGACTTCCTGCAGGGAAGGCACCAGGCACTGGGTGTGGCCAGGGGGCATAGTGGGGCACAGCGGGTTGGGGGCCTCCCGCTTCACCCCAGGGGTGCCAGCTGATGGTTCTGGGGACCAGCTCCGAGACCACATGGGAAAGCTCAGCACACCCCAGGGCGGGGGTGGGGGTGGCCCTGATGCCCGGCACACCACCCCCCAGGCCCCGCTCGCCTCCTCTAGCCCTGCCCCCACCCCCCGCCCCGGCCTCTCAGGTGCCAGGCTCCTGACCCCCACAGTGAGCCCGCGGGACCCCTGTGCCCTGGGCCCTCTAGCTCAGCCTCGCCGAGACAAAGGACCACCGGGTGGGGCCTCTCGAGAAGTGGCAGCCAGCGGCCAGCTACACTCTACCCCGGGTCCACTGCCTCTCACACGCAATTCCCACCGAAGCACGGAGACCTGGGCTGAGCAGCCCGGGGACCTCAGTAACAGCCTGTTGCTCGGGCCCTGCTGTGGCACTCAGGCCCTGGTGTGAATCCTGCTTTGTGGTAGACCACACGCCGCCCCGAGGCAGGATGGACCCTTTACTCACCCCCGGTGAGCAACTCTACAACTCACCTCTCGGCACGTAGCCACGTCCTGTCTGGCCGTGTGCGGCTGCCAGTGCAAACCCCCAGGAACCTCGCAGAGCCTGAAGGTGCGCGTGAGCCCCGACTTCCTGCAGACGGGCTCGGCCTTGGGACGCGAATCTGCCAAGTCGGCGCTGGCGCGCTGAACCTGCTTCTCGCTAGCCCTGGGGTCCCAGTTTCCTTGGGGCCACGTACCACCACCACAAGGGGGTTGCAAGTGGCCATTCTCTGTTCAGGCCCAGCCCCTTACTGGCCGCCCAGCCTCTCCCATCCTGGAAGGACGCCCCTTTGCCCTGTGTCCTTGGAGACCGTGGATTCTAGAGAGCGACGGGCGCGCTGGCAGCCACAGCCACAGCCCACCCCAAAGGCGCTCCCAGCAGAAACCACAGACCCAGCTAGCAGAGGGGAGCTTGCCTGCCCCCCACTCCACCCCCCCCCCCAAGCCCAGGAAGCCCAGCAGAGCTTCAAACCCAGGGCAGGAGAGGGGCTGCCCACGTGGAGGGGCTGGGCCCTGCGTGCTCACCTCCGCAGTACACCGCGGGGTCGCGGGCTCCCGACGGCCGCACCATGCCCGCCAACGGCCCGCTCTCACAGCGGCCTCCTCCTCCGCTGCTGCTGCTGCTCCTGCTGTGCCTGGCCCAGGCCCATAGGGAGTGGCAGGCAGTGCCCGCCCCCGAGTCGCCCGGAGACCAGGCATCCCACCCCTGCCCACGGGGCACCTGCATCCGCGGCTCAGGTGCACCCAGGTGCGCACCTGCCTTGCCCAGCTAGTCACCGCCCTGTACCTACTCCCAGCCTGCCCCCATGCCGCCCCAGGTCCCCAAGCTCCATCCTACCCCCTGGTGCCTCCCCCAGGCCGCCTGGGACCTGGTGCCTGCTCCCTGGGGGGCAGAGTGGGGTGGGAGCTCTCCCATTGGTGCAAGCGCCCTGGGCCTGCTCTCCACGGCACCCCAACCTGCAGGCAGCCCGTCCAACTGCGCTCTGAGAAGCCCTGGGAGGGGTCACCCCTCGCCCCCTTTCCAGGCTCCTGTGGGGAGGGGACACTTGTCTCCTTCCTGCCCCGCTGCCCACCCCATTACATTGTTCCCTGCGCCCCTCCATTAGCCCTCGTGTCCAGGGCACCCCCATAGGCTGTGGACCCAGCAAAGTATGAGGAATTAAGCATCATGTTATGTTTGAATCTGTCTCTGTCCCGCAGAACCAGCAGGGCCTCCCCCTCCTCACCAGGCCTCGTGGAAACCCCACATGGAAGCAGCGCTGTTCCCAGGCCCCCCCCCCCCAGCGAAACCCGAGCCTGGACCCAGTCTGCAGGACCTGGAGGAGCAAGCGGGCTTCCAGAGAGGAGTGAGTCTCCTGGAGGTGACCTGGGGAGACCGGCGAGGCCCAGCGCCGGGTCTGACTCCCATGCGCTCGGGCCCAGCAGCGGGGACCCTGGGCAGCGTTCTCGGGGCACCCTCACCCAGCACTGCAGTAAAACCAAAAGCGATTTTATTTGTTTCCAAGTGTTTTAATCAGATTTTGAAGATGCTTTGCTGCCTGAAGATGAAAGCAATGCTTGTCGGAGTAATTTCTCATAGTTCTGTCTTTTGTGCAACCAGATCAATAACCCAGCCGGGGGCCTGGGAGCACGCCGCACTCGGCATCTCTGGGAGCTTCAAAAAGCCGGGGAGATGCAAAAGCGTCCTCAGATTATTCAGACACGTTTGGCAGAACACAGAGAAATAGGCCCATCTTCGTCACCTTCACATCTGCTGCTGCGATCAGAGGGGCCCCAGCTTCCTTCGGGGCAGTGTCAACCAGTGCTCCTCCCCATGTGGGGGTTCCTTCCACTGCAAGATGCCCAGACGCTTGGAGCAAGACGCTCCAAGCACCCCTGCCTCGTCGTCCCCGCCCCCTGCCCGCAGGAACACTCCTCCTGTGCAGTCCCCCTCCGGGCTACCTGTGTCACCTTCACCTCCCAGCCCCACCCCATCAGATGCACCCCGACTGTCCTAGAGATGGGTTTTCAGTGTGGCCCTCAGCACCCGGCAGTTGGGGGTTGTCTATGCCCAACAGTCTGGGTCTTAGGGTCCCCTGCAGCTTCACTGAAGGCTGGGTCTGAGATGGGCAGCCAAGCGCCGCAGGCGGGACCTGGCCCCCGGGCTGGCATGGACTCATGCCCCAGAGCTCACCCGTCTGTTTCAGCACGCCAGTGGGCGGGGCGCCTAGTGAGACAGCAGCCGTGGACGAA